>NC_072731.1:72876164-73176164 GCF_026930045.1 Uloborus diversus | reverse complement strand
ACTCAGTGGCAGTATGTCGTACATGCTGACACTGAAAAAGGAAAAAAGAAAAACGTTAGATAATATTCAAAAGCATAAAAATACTGAAAATATTACAAGTGTCTCAACTATAACAATTATGTCATAAGACAGCATAGGGTTACGGCACCAGTAACAGACATGCTTAAGACATCGCTCTCAGGTTAATTCAATTTTCTGACCCTTTAAATGTATTTATTTTTTAAAACTATTTTTCTCCCATGCAAAAACATTTCATCCAACGTTTGGCTGCTTCTGGATCCTCTGAATTAGTCAATTCAATTTTTATTTGCCGAATTTCGGAGAAAGCTCAGAACCCCGGTAACAGACACCGAAAAATCTGATAATACCCAGTAACAAACAGACAGGCTAAAAGGATGAGTAACAGACAGAATAAGTAATAGACAAAATTCCGTTTTTCTCTTGAAAATTTGCAAATGTTCTTTATTTCTAGTACAAAAGCCTTTACATTCGAATAAAGAACAGTTAAGTAACTACCCAACTAGAAAATTTTCTTCACAAAAACAAAACAAAATAAAAAAAAAGAATTTTTGGCATTTTAAATTCAAGTTATGTTTTTCGCAATCATGAGCGTGTGTGTCTTTGTATAGGCGCGCGCGTGTGTGTGTGTACGTAGACATCTGTATCTTTGTGTAGGCGTGTATGTGTGAGTGTGTATGTACGCGCATGTGCGTGTAGGTGTTCGAGTGTGTGTATGTACGCGCGTGTGCGTGTAGGTGTTCGAGTGTGTGTATGTAGGCATGTGTGTGTATATGTTTGCGACAGTGTGTAGGCATTTATGTGTGTAGGCATGCGTTTGTGTATGCATGCTTGTGTGTGTAGGGTATGGACGCAACCTGGAGATGACTTTCGCTAGAGAAGCAGCATCGGGAGGGGCCGGGCAAAGGTGGTGCTGCAGGGGAAGGTGGGGAAGGGGAATAAAATCATAGGAACGTTGTTCAAAGGTCAAATGAAAACAATAAGCAATTTGTAATTGCTCAACTGAGTTCAGCCTTTGAGTTTTTAGCCATGGCTGAAATACATTGGCCAAAAATTCAAACTACGTCTTGCTTGACATCCATCCTAAATCTGTCTTTTCTAATCCCCAACCCTGGGGCATGCTGAACTTAATGCTATCTGAGATTCTTACGTATGTTTGTATGGATCATTATTGGTGGTAGAAGATGCCAAGCAGCGCTTGCAGTGAAAAAAATGTGACACACTCTTTTTTATCATTGTCCACAACTTGGTATACATTGTTGTCACTTTTCATTGCAAGCACTCGAGATCCCTTTGGGTTGAGAAAAAATGCAGTTTCGTCGCAATTAAAAATTTGATTTGACTTTTCTAAAGTGCCAAGGTAATTGTTGTCTTTTAAATAGTCGTAAACTGTCTTGAACCAGTTCCCTAGGCTTTCTGTGGTTACTTTTGAACGGAACAATGTGAGGTTTTCACTGACCCTATGACCGACTGAACGGTTCCGTTAAGAAAAACCATTGTACCATGATTTCCCAGGTCTTCAATCAGTAAAAGAATTATTTCTCCCCGATTCCTTTAAGAGTAGTTCCCTTAAGAGTAGTTCGCACACTGTCTAAAATTTCTTCTATTAATATCGGAAACCCTGCTTTAGATGATGAGGCTATCTAAAGAACGAGAATTTTCTCCTCGTCCTTTGAAAGCACTGGGCCTGGACCCATCCTGCTTATGCTAGGATACTTTCACTTTGTTCAAAAGCGTAACTCGTGGGACTCTATTTTTCCTTGCTGAAGCGGCAACACTCATACCATTACTATTTTACTATTTACATCCAACAAGGCTGTTTGCATCTGTTCCTCACAGTAACAGAATTTCCTGGCAAGGGAGGGGGCATCCTGAATTGAAAAAAGAGGTGCCTTCTCTATCCTGAGGTTCCAAAAAAGTATGGCATGAGTAACAGACATTCTTTTGGACCAGTAACAGACAACCTGTCTGAGACTAGTCACGGTGTTCCATTTTCAATATTGAACCTGTAGGCACAATCAAATCAATGAATAACCTCTTCTAGAGCAAGAAAAGAGGCAAAAATGAAAAAGGCTTCAAGGACCAATAACAGACTTGAGTGTCTGTTACTAGAAAAACGAGTTTTTGGGGAATGAGTAACAGACATAGATAAAACTCGCATTAAAAGTGATTGTGCGTGATAAACGATGTGAAAACCGAAAAGAGCATAGTTCAAACATTAAAAATACCTCCAGCATGCAATCATATCGACATTTTAGAGTACAAAATGATAGTTAAAAACACTCACCTTCTTAACGTAAACAGCTAGCTGCAACATGAAACACAAGCTAACCTCGAGGTAGCTATTCATAACCTTCCTGTACTGCCTTTTAAATACATGCTGACTCATGAAATTCACTCTGATAACTGTTAGATGACTGCACCGTATACATTGGCTACAGCAACATCGATTTCCCCCTCCTAAAATTCTTATTATTTAAATCCCAACTTATGACTGTCTGTTACTGGACCCTTGTCTGTTACTGGTGTCATCACCCTATCGTTGAATTCAACTTCGAAAATGTATGACGTATCACTCTTAATGGACCTTTTTAGTTTGGAAATAACTATGAGCATAATTGCAACAGTGACAATTCAGTATTCGTGCAGTTTTTTCTTAACTGCAATAAATCGATTATTAATGGAAATCCTGCACGAACCAAAAGTAAAACCAAGCTCTGACACCATTTTTGCTGATTGTTCGTAAAATGGCCATCTAGATTAAAATCGAACTGTTGTTTCTTAACGCTTAGAATAATATTCTAAGTGTTTCACATGCTTGGTGGGTTAAAAAAAATAATTACCCCACCAAGCATTATTAATAAATAGTTATTAATAATTATTTAATAATTATATTATTATTATTAATGTAAATTATTAATAATTAATAATTTACATTAATTTTTAAAAAACTACCAGAAAAAGCTCAATGTTTTGAAGTATAATCCGGTAATATTTTTCATTTGTTAACAAAGCACATTTTGAAATTAATGTTACTTTAGAGGAAAGGCTTTTGGAATTTCAGTATTCTCTCTCTAAATTTTGATTTGGTGAATACATAAAATGAATCAGCATCGATGATCAATAAAATTTAAAGTATTTCCTTGCCTACTCCAAGGCACTAGTATCATTAAATTGGTGTAAAAGGAAGTTATGCACATAATTTGTTTTTTTTTTATTTGAGCTTAAAAACAGATTTTAAATGTTATCCAAATTCTAATTCGTGTTTACGCATGAATTACGAATTCTGCTGAGACAATAAATCGTGCCAGTTTGGTGTCTATAACACTTGAAATTTCAATGCTGTGAATATGACAAGACTTAGTAGATGACTGTGCGTGGCAACCAAGATGTCATGAGAAATATACAGAGAAACGTTTTAGGATGACCACAGCATACCCCCCCCCCCCCTTTTTTTTGTTAAATTTGCCATGCTAGTTTTGTAAAAAGTATTTGTATTGTGTCCTTTCATGTGACATGAAGGAAGCTTTTAATTTAACATTTTCAAATTAAAAAAGGTTTTGAAAAAAAAAAAGCTATATATATATATATATATATATATATATATATATATATATATATATATATATATATATATATATATATATATATATATATATATATATATATATATATATATATATATATATATATATATATATATATATATATATATATATTAGGGTGTCCCAAGATATAATGGCGAAAAAAAAAATTGAAATCGAATACGCATACCCTCCAAATTTTTTCCATTTCACCTCAGAAACATGAGAAAAAAGTTTCATTGCAATAAAATAACGGGAATCCGTGTCGACTTGAGGTGAAAGTTGGACCTGAAATCCTGTACGGCGACTACAGTGGAAAGATTGCTAACGGGTCATTCCATAGAAATGTCAACCTCAACCTCCGAAATTTTTTTTCCACAAAGCCTTAATTGTGACCTATCATTTCATTCAGCATACTTTCTAGTACATAAATCCAATAACAGTTTGCAAAAATTTCATTCGGTGTTTTTCTTCTGGCTCTAAACGTGCGAGGTTGTAGAAAAGGCTTAGCATGTGCAAAAAACATGCGTCTACGTTTTCTTGTGTAATGTAAAATATTTTGCAAATTTTTAAAAGAACTATGTTTATTCTAAATGAATAGATGTTGGCCCAATAAAATTGACAGTTCTTTTTGCATACATTATAAGATAAGTCTTTTAATTAGTTTGGTTTTTTCAATGAAAATATTTACGTTACGTTAGTCACGAAAATGTACTAATTTCTCCTTAAAAACTAAACCAGATGATTGAACCAAACAGAACTTTTTATTTTCTTACATGTGTGTCATATCTACTTAAAAAGTGCAAAATATTTATTTTAGTATCAGTAGATATAAAATAATTAGTGTGACTAACGTAACATTTGAGCTGTGACTAACGTAACATTTGAGCTGTGACTAACGTAACAGTTTGCCTGTGACTAATGTAACATTTTAAAAATGACTGCTAATATTTAAAACTTATTTAATTTAATGTAAATTTTCATGAGCAATTTTGAATATGTAGGCATTCTATATTGATTAAAAATATAAAGGGTGAAAAATACCAGTAATATTACATTGTAGACCTTCTGTTTACTTAGAAAAATACTTTTTTAAAGGTCTTTATAAAGATGCTTCCAATTTAAAGAATTATTAAAAAAGAAAAAAAGTGAGTAAAGCAAAATGAGTACTCTGCTGAATGTGCACTCAACACAAGAATCCAAGTTTAAGAAGTAAGATAATAGAAATACAGTCTTAACAAAGGAGAACGTCTCTATTTTTTAGAAAATACATCTCCACCCATTATTATTATGAAGTAACGGCTGCTCGTTGGAAAACATTTAAAGATGTTACATGATACAGTGACGAGACAGATAAGCGCTGCTGCCATATATTTCAGAAAATATAAGAATGATCGTTTAAAAATTCAAACACTTGCGGTGATATCTGGAATTAAAATGCATTCTGCAAAAACGTTCGAATATTTTTTTCTCAATATTAAATTTTAATTCAAAAGGGTGCACAACACTATTCGTTCGATGAATCAGTAAACCTTAAAAAATAATATGCCATTGAAAAGTACTACGGAGTTTCTTATAACGATAACTACTACATCAGAAGAAAACTAGAATTCAGTGAAACTACCAACTTGCAAAAAGTTAATTTTTTAAAAGATAGATATTTAGGATTTAATTAGTCCAAGAATGATGTTATTTAGTTTGTAAAATTATTATTTTTTATTTGTTTATTTTTTTTCGCACATTCAAATTGAGTTAATTGAACTGAATCCTTCCATTCAATTTTTTACACTAATATAGAAAAAAGTAAAGAAAGAACCATAATACAACACAAAGAAGGTTCCTAAAAAGTATAAAAGTAATATAAGAGCAAGAAATTAATTACAAAAATTTTTTTATATGCATTCATTGCTTGCTATTCGATGGTTACGTTAGTCACGTTACGTTAGTCACACACAGTTTTTCGGAAAAGTACCATTTAGGGCCAAAAAAGATTCGTCTGTAACAAATCTGTAGTACGATTTAAAAAATAGATTGTTTACCTCTTACAAATATATCGGCCAATTTTAAATGTCTGCGTAAGTTTCAGAAAAATTTGCCTCGTAACATAAGCATTGTTTCTCAGGTTTGCAAAAATGTTACGTTAGTCACGATGCCTTTTTTGGTGAAAAAACATCTGCCAGTGCTTATTTTGCTTCAAATTCTTGGTAGAAATGAAAAATAGTCACCTTGTACATTTTAAATCTGTATATTAAACGAAAACACATTTATTTTTACTTCCGATGTAAGTAAAAAGAGTTTGAAAATCAGCTGCGAATGTTACGTTAGTCACTATGGAATGACCCTAACTGTATAATTCCTTACTACATGCTACATCAGTTTATTTAAAGCAGATATTTACAACAATATTAGACTACAAGAAACATTACTGTACATATTTTTAATTCAATGTTTGTTTTTTGCTGTCAGGATAGAGCTTCCGCTGCTCTTGAACGCAACGTAACATGGATTGTTTTTGTTCCTCATCAGCTGTTAGCAAACCATGAAAGTCCTGCATCATTTTTAGGCAGTCTTTTTCACATCAAGGAATGAAATATTATTGACTATACCATAAAATCTGGATGAATATTTTTAGAGCAGTATTGAGATAATTAGGTCCACATTTTCGTACACTTTTATCAAAAAGCACAAATCTTTGTTGGGGTGCTTTGACTGCCAAAATGCATTGAAGCCTTGGTTTCACGTACATTGTCACTACAAGCAAGCAGACATCAAACAATGCTTCATTTTCCTTCGTATCTAATTTTAGTTGTGAACTAAATAGTAATAGTTTTAGGGAGTAAATCGCTTAAGCCATCCATCGAGCTTTGTGCATGGCTCCCGGTGGTCTTATTTTAAATTCATTTTCTGTATCTCCACCTAAAAATATGATAGGAAGTTCTATCAACTCTTGATAGTCATCCCTGACCGTAATATTAGTAAGTTCAGCACGGTAAAAGTCAAGTAAATTTTCCAAGTTAGGGTACAGTTTGGAAGAACTCCGCAGCTCCTCCATAGCACTGTATTTCAGTGGGAAAGATCAGTTCATATATATGATGGCGGAGCAAAGGATAGCATTTCTCTATCAAATTTTTGCTCAAGAATAGCGCAAGAACCATTTAAAGGAGCTGTAGTATCACAACAGAGTGTTTTAACTTTGTCTTCGAGATTCCAATCTAAAACTGCTCTTCAAACAGCCTTTGTTTGTTCTTTTCCTGTGGAATTATCCAGTTTAGACTCAGCAATGAGTTGTTCTTTACATCCATAGAAAATAACTATAGATAAGCGATTTTCTTTTGATTTTTGAGCATTTAAAGCAGGCAACAGTTTCATATCCCAAGGTAAATTCACTACCGATGATACCTCGTACTGAAAACCAATTTTTATTCTTTCCTCGTGCTCCTTCTGTTTTTCGGTTCGAATTCTTTGAATTGAAGATTTATCTATGGGAAATTCATCAATGTTACACCCAGTGCATCAATAGTAGCTTTAAGAATAAACACATAATCTCGTATACTTGGACACCTGTCCAATGCAGCAACTGACTTTGGAGTAATAAAATCGCTCCTCATTACATATTTACTTGTTCCAGGTTCTGATAATACTTGTTCCAGGTTCTGGAATACTTGTTCCAGGTTTTGCTATACTTGTTCCAGGTTCTGATAAACTTGTTCCAGGTACTGATTTAGGAAAATTTTCTGAAGTAATATTTTTTACTAGAACTCGAAGAGGAATGTTCTTGTGCAGGTTCATACAATTCCGAGGATGTTGAAGCGGAATCGTATTTAATGTGGTTGTTTTCTTCTTTGACAGCTCAAAGTCGAGCCCTTTCCTCTTTGTCGGATAGTTTTTATATCCATTCCACCTAAAGTGACCACGTCGGCCGGGCTCTCTTTGGAGTTGCAAGAAAATCCTATCTTCCTCTATTTTGATTAACCGAAGTGCATCAGCATGTGCAATATTGAATAAATTGTTTAAATTACTCTCAAATTCTTGTTGGCGCTGCCTGAATACTTCTTGCAGTTTTTTTGAATTTTTTTTGTTAGTCTCTCCAATTTTGATTCAGGTTTTTAAGTTTATTCACACAATTTGGCAAAGATTTGGTGGGAATGCGTGCCTTTTCCCAAAAGATGATGCATTCCCGAATAGCGAGATTTGCACTTTCACTGATGGTTAAATTTACTTCTCGAATGTTATAAAACAAAATAGACAGAACTTGTCCGTTAGAGGGAAGTTTCAAGCCCGTAGTTTGGTGTTTTACGACTCCCCTATTAAAAATATCTCTTTTTTCAAACTTTGCAATTCCACTGCCATGTTTCGTTCCCTATGGAAGGACTACACTGCGCACGCTGACAGGAATGTATTCGTACTGACATGTTTGATGGTTTGCAAATTGCCACGTATAAGCCTCCCCCCCCCCAACATATGTTTTTTTTGTTTTCGTTTGTTTTCTGTGCATTATTTACAGCTGTTTTGAGCTTCGCAAAGTATCGCGTCGCCAGCGTTCGCTTGCTTATGAATACACGTGCTATTTACATGTTTAGGCCTTTAGGCGCAAGTCGGCACGGGCTATCGTGCTTCAAATTGCATGAAACTTTTTTTACAACGGTTTTGATATCAAAGGAAAAAAATAAGAGGGTATGCGTTTAAAAAAACGACTTTCATTTTTTTGGGACACCCCTAATATATATATATATATATATATATATATATATATATATATATGTATATATATATATATATATATATATATATATGTATAATATATATATATATATATATATATATATATATATATATATATATATATATATATATATATATATATATATATATATATATATATATATATATATATATATATATATATATATATATATATATATATATATATATATATATACATATATATATATATATATATATAAAACGAATTGCAATTATTTTGTTCTGACAGGCAGCGAATAAATGTTTAGTTAACATTGTGGGAAACTGAGATCGGTAAAATTGCAAGTATACTAAAATAAAAATGACTTAGTATAACGCAGTTATATGTAATAAGTATAGTAAAAAAGACAAGTTAGGATTTTTTTCTGCCTAAAATTTCTTCTACATTTTTTTTTGTGTTAAGGAAAGAAAACTTTTTTTACAATAGACTAAACTTTAAAAGAGAAATGTATTTCTTCGTGTACAGTCTTGAATGGAAAAAATGGATTGTTTTTTAAAAATGTAGCATTAACTCAGTATGCATATTGATACCATAAACTATTTATTCAATCTTTTAATGAACAATCATTTAATGTTAATGTGGTTTTACGTTTTGTCCAATAGGTGATTTTTCACTTTTTCAATATGAAATAGAAAATGCAATACTGAAAATGCATTATTTCATATTATTATTTTTCCTTTTTTTTGAGAAAGAGTGAGAGAGAGAAAGAGAGAGAGAGAGAGATGTGCATTACAGCGCTGTAAAAGAAAAAAAAACATAGAAAAGTTATTTATTAAACGGGTGAATAAGTAAAGAAAATAACCTATTTCAGTCTTCCCTAACAGTTTTGCCGCGCGTGTACCGGACAATTTGCTAAGCATAATGTTGATTAAAACATGCCTAATATTGAATAGATGCGTACTGCACTGGATATCAAGAGATTTTAATTTTTATTTAAAATTCTAATTGCAAAAATTTTATAATTCTATAGTATTACAAAGTATTCTTGATAAACCGTAAAATATTATACTACGTGAATCAAATTTTCTAAATTATTTATGTTTCATTCTTTCTTGATCTGAAGAGCTATTTGTTTTCTTAGAGGAATCTACTATATGCTTAAGACAATAGTCAAAATATTGCAAAATAGGTGGCGCTGAAACTAAAAATATTCCACTGTTCCAATTTGTCCCACATTCCCTTACCATAGAAGTGGATTGATGCTGTAATCATTACAAAACCAAAAATTAAAAACTTTGAATTTCGAAGTTCAACTGTATTTCGCATTTTTGAAATAGAGTTGAACACGGAAATACGAAATAAATAATACAAAAATTAATACGAAATTTCAAAAATCTACAAATTTGTTCGTATTAGCCACATATTCCTAACAACAGTGAATGAATGATTCTGTGAAAAAACGAAGAAATGCTTACCTATATTTAAAAAATATTACTACAAATACACACATTGTAATCTAACTATTATTACATTAATGAAAAAATGATTTAATTCGTACAAATGAATTGTTTTGGAAAACATTGAAAAAGGAAGATGATAATCGACAATCGCGGAATAGGTTGTAATCCACAATGGAAGATGAACAGTTTTACCTCCGAGTAAATTGAAATGTCCACAGGTAAATAAATGTACGGGCTTTAGTTTAATAATTTTAATAATAAAGTTTTAATATTTTCTTCTCTATACACAATGGGACTTTTACTACCTAACAAAATAATGAATAATTTTCAAAAACGAAAATTACAGAATTCCACCAGGAACATTTGAACTAAAGAGGTCAGACATTTTTCTTCGTCTTAGCCGAGACTTTCATTTTAATGTACGTATTATAAGTGAAATTTTTAATGAAATTAGATAGCAAACCAAACTTAACGAAAAAAATGATCGTTTTAGCCATGATTTCGTATTAAACGTGATCGTATTAAGACAGTTAAACTGTATTTTATACTATGTACATTTTTACTGAGAAATACATTCGTATCATTCAGTAATCTTATCTTTCTCGCCTAAGTGCTTACGGAAACCAAATCGATGCCGAACACATACATCTGACTTGTGAGGTTTCTCGGATTCTCGCAGCGTCAGAGTAAGAGAAGCTCCTTTAATTATCGCTGTTCAATGCACACTTATTGAAAGTTTGTTTCGACGGTTTATCATTGTTCAAAGTATCATGCAATAGTTTGTACCAAATTTTCGACTTCAAAGTGGATGCATTTCTCATTTCAACTCACGTTTAATAGTTTTAACATAGGCATTTCAGTCAGAGTTCGTTCTTTCACAAAAAATCTTCACATAAAATCTTCCTTCAATTCATCCTTCTTTTATATATAACTAGCTGCATTGCCCGGCTTGCACGGTCTACCTTGAAAATAAAAGTTTTGTCAAGTGACGCATGTTCAACAATCAGGCTTCAATTAGAAGAAAAAAAACTACTACGAAATTTCCCGTCAAAATAATCATTCTCAAAGAAAGAAAACTGGAAATCGAAGGTTCCAGAAAAAATAAACACAACATTCCAAAAATGCAGCTAAAATCCAAAAAAAAAAAAAAGAAAAAAAAGAAAGACGATAAGTCGCTAAATAATGCTCAAACGGGGAAATTTTTACCTCAAAACAATAAAAAAATTTTATTAGTCACAGCCGAAGAAAAAAAAAGTGGCAACCTTCTGAACGCTAATTTAAAATGAGATCGCTCAAACGATAATTTTATGATTTAAAATTTCTGTTCCATTAGGTTTAGCAGTGGCTTTTTATTTTTTTCCCGGTGATTTTACGCCTTTTTTTTAAATTCGAAGGAAGTGAATGATCTCTACGGGTGTTTTTCGCGAGCTTTCAAATTTTACAGTTCAACATTTTTGAGCCATTCCACGAAAAAACCGCAATTTTGTTCCGCGCGTGAAAGCTTATCTATTTTATCAAAAAGGAATAATTTTAAAACGTAATGAATAAGTTTTTTATTCTTAATAAATCACACATACGTTTGCGATTCCTTAAGCACCAAAATTTTGTTCATTACCCTTCTAAATTATTATTTTTAATGAAATATATGAGCTGTCATGCTCTTGAAAAAATATTCGTTTTTCCGTGGAATGGTGTTATTGTACCATATATTCATGTAATTTAAATACAGATAAAAAACTTAAAAAACTTTGAGTGTCGAAAATTGTTTTTTCTTTCCTTTTTTAAAAAAATTTGAGTTCTTATCGTTACACGTGTCTCTAACTTGCCACAAAAGTTTAAGCTTTGAAGTATGGTGGGAATAGGGTCAATGTAGTTTTGCTTGTATAGAAGCAGTATTCATTTTTTTTTAATTCACAATGATATATATATATATATATATATATATATATATATATATATATATATATATATATATATATATATATATATATATATATATATATATATATATATATATTTGTTTTATTCATATGGATACGTTTAGGAATATTTATGTAGTAGAACAATCGGGATTGTTATTTCAAATACAACCGATTTCACTATTTCTTCATGAAGCATACAATCTCTTCTTTCTCTTTACTTTTTCTTATTCTTTTTTCTTATTTTTCTTTTATACAGAAAAAACTCATAGCTTAGAAGATTCAGGACTGTTTACTTCAAATACAATCCCTTATATAAATCGTAGATTTAAATTATGTTTAGGAATATTTATAATGTTTTTCAATCAGGATTGTTTATTTTAAATACAATATATTTTAATATTTCTTCAAGAAGCTCACAATCTATTCTTTCTCTTATTTTTTTCTTACTCATTTTTCTAGTTTTTCTTTTATGAAGAAAAAACTAAGAATACTAATAGTTTAGAAGATTCAAGATTGTTTACTTCGAATACACAATATATTTTTCTATTTCCTCTTTCATAGTTCTACGTTACAGAATTATATAATATTCAATTCAGAATTTAAAGCTACATCATTTTGATTAAGTATCGTGTACAGTGAAGCACGTTTATACGTTTTTGAAAGGACTGTATGAAAAAAGCGTACAAATGAAAAAAATGTACTATAGGTAAAGGTTAATGTGCATTAGAATCTGCAGGGACCAATTAAAAAAAAACGTATTAAAGAAAAATGTGTAAATGTGTATAAATAAAATAAAGGAATTATGTTTCATTGTTATCATAATTGTTTTGAGGTAAAACACACTGGTGAAAAAAAAATTAGTTATTTTAGTTTAATCATAACTATAAGTTCTACTTCGTTGAAATAAAGATGAATGGTCGAAAAAATTTTTTTTGAATTCAATAAATCTCTGAAACTATATTAGAAAAATTAGTTTAAAAGTGAATATCTTGAATATATTCTACCATCACGAGAGAAAACAGGGGAAAAAAAAGATACACTAAAAAGTGAAAAATCATGGATTACACTAATATTTTCCTCTCATAAGTCAATTTGAAGATGTAACATGAGTCGATGATACTATTAGTAATCGTTCGTTTCCCAATAGATGACATAAAATAAAAATATGAATGAAAAATTAAAATTTATATGCTTTAAATTCTAAATTTTGGGGTTTGGCTTTTTACTTGTGCAGTGGTCAAAATTAAATTTTTCAGAGACGCTGAAAAAACCCACTGTCAAATTTCTACTTTTTTGAAATGTTCCCAAGGAGTGGTGAAAACTGCGTTAAGAATTTATTTCTTTATAGAGGACAAAAGTCTCCACTCGAAAATAAAAGAGCAAAATCGACGATTTGCTTTAAAAACAGTGTCTAACATCAGATCATTTTCAAGTCGAAATTGAGCTGTAGGGCTGTTACACGAGTGAAACAACTCTGGTACCTTCACGGAGCTTTGGATGAAAACATTACTTATTTTGCTTTACTATTTATTAAAATGTCGTTTGTATTTAATGAGAGAATATCTTAAATGTATAATTTCATTTATAAAACTGTTTTTGAATCCATATTTCTTTTGTTTTTCATTTATTTTGAAACAAAAAGCAACATACTCTCGCTAAATGATAGCATTGACTCATGTTACAAATTGAAATGAACTTATTCGAGTTAAATCTTATTGTAATCCGGGATTTTTTTTATCTTTGAGTTCAATTTTGCAGTGGTTTCACGAATTGCTTAATTATTCAAACTCTACATTTTAAAAATTAAGTTAATTAATTGTTTAACTTATCTTATAAAGTTTACTGAATTTATGGCGATTTTTTGAATTATTCATCTATTGTTTAACGAAATAAAACTAAATTCAGTTATCAGTAAAACATAATTTTTCAGAAAATTAGTTTGCAGTTTTGTCCACTACTGTATAAAAAGCTTTATGACGAAACATATATACAGTCATTCGGGATAAAACTCAAACACAAATTCTTTATTTTAAACTGTAACATTCATATTTTAGCAGATTTTTGGGGACGAAAAACTTATCAACTATTAAATAGTTATCCAAAATTAGAAAATTATAGTTGTAATCAATTTAAAATGAATTGATATCTTGCTTCAAAGCTATCCTACCATTTAATGTGACTTTAAGTCACGTCAGAAATGAAATGAAAAAAAAAAGTAAGGAAATGTGGGGCAAAGTGACATAGTTAAAATGGCTTTGCTTTTTCAAAATGAACAAATTGTACCCCCCCCCCCCCAAATTACAGTATATAAAAAAAGAACAATTTATATGATAATAAAATTTGCATTGAAAAGTTATTTCCTATTTTTGGCAAAAATTTGTGCTTTTTTTTTTAAAAAAAAGAGGAATATTTTCACTTTTTTTTTCATGGAGCAAGGTGAAAAATGAAATATTTTTCTAATGAAATTTTTTCTATTTAATTATAAAAAATATTTTTATCAAATAAATGGGTAACTAAAAGGATGAAGGAATAAATGAAAAGGTAATGAAACTAAACTAATAAATAAATTTATTTATTAATTTCTGTATTAGGGAAACCAAATGGGCAAATAAAATAGGGAATGAATAAGAAAGCAAGTGAAATAATAAATCAATAAGTAAATTATTAAATGAAAAAAGATAAACAAATTGAATTAATGAGTGAATACGTAAGTAATTTAGCAAATGGTAAAATGAGTAAACGAGATAAACTATTTAACTTGGCCCCATCCACTTTATCCCACATACACTTATCTAACTGTTCAAACTATTTAAATTATAAATAAACTTAATAGAAAGTAAATAAATATTGCACCGAATATTGATAGGTCTGAATTATTATTTAATATATTAACAGCAGGAACTTTATTCTTTGATTATAACAAAAATATTTTTTAACTTGCAACAAAATATTACAATTTGAGTATCTGTTACTAATTATGTAAGATTCAAAATAAATAATTATTTAGATCAAAGAAACTGATTTAAATGAGATTGAATCAAGATTTGCGCTTACCTGAATTTATTCCCGTTTGAGACATTCTTTACCGGCCTGGAAAGGAAGCATTTGGCACATAGAATGGACTTCAAGAATGATTAAACAAATTTAATTTCCTTTCGAGTTTAATGAAGATTTAAGGCCACATGATTCGATTTAAATCAAGACCAAGCGGTCTCAGCGTGCTTACACAGACATTGGAAAACACGACTCAAAGTTTATAGTCTCTCTTACGCGCTAGTTGACTTCAACGCCCTCTACCAATGTTTTTCGAAACATCAGTATCCATTTATGAAAAAACTGTTTGTGATATCCTCTACTTTGATCTTCAGAACAAAAATTTTTCCTGTGTGGAATAGACAACATGTGTTGCTACATAGTTAGAATACCAGATAGGTGGCCTAAAAGCAAAGTAAATATTTCACCATTTCACTTTACTCGCTCTTTTACTTTGTCTCAAATTCTCCTACTTTAGTAAAAGTAGTTTTGCTTTAATGATACAAAAATAAAATATTAAATATTTAAGAACTCCCCTTTTGTACTTCACAGCATAAAAATATTTCGAGGATTTATAATATTTCGGAGAGTGTTTCAATACCTAAAGATAACTTTAAACAACTTCAAAAATAGCTTCCGAACAGTTAGTTCGGAATTGTTCAACAATTCAAAATTTTGTGCAGAATACTGCACTTTTTTGTTGCTCATGTGAACGGTTGCAAATTAAATGCTAAATAATACTTAATAAAATAATATACGCATTACAACAAGTTTATTCAGCTTACATAACAAACGTAAGGCCAAATGAGTTTTTATTTGAACTGGAAAATAATTGAAATATAAAGTATTCGAAGTATTGAATATCATTATAGCAGATTTATAAAGCAATAGTATTTTTTAAATATTTAAATGTAACCGTCAAATTAATGAAACTGAAAACTTCCTTTAATGCTGGGAGTTAACACAAATGCCTAGCTGATTCGTGCATGACATGACTTCCCTTTACGCTAATTTGATGATAATAGTGCCTTGGACTTAAAGTAAGCAACGAAACACTTTAAATACTTTCACCCCAAGTTTGTTGTAAACCAAAGCAAAAAAAAAAATTATATATATATATATATATATATATATATATATATATATATATATATATATATATATATATATATATATATATATATATATATATATATATATATATATATAGATTATTTTTCCCAATATCGGTAATTTTAATGTGATTCAATAATTAACTCTTTAAATTTCGAAAATAGTGGCCAAATTAAACCAGATTCAAAAAAAAAAGAGAAAAGAAAAGAAAAAATCCGCCAAATTTGTCGCTAACTTGGCGACAAAACTTTGCGACCAAAATCTTGGCGATATATCGGAAAGTGTTTTCCAAAATATAACACCACTTGAGTTTGCATTGAAATTAACAATGATTTCTCCCAAAAAAGATTCAAAAGAGCTCTTTTGGAAAATCCTAGTGCAACCAGAAAAGGAGGTGCACAACTAGATCCCACTAAGAGTCTACGTACCACATTTCAACTTTCTATAACATACCGTTCTTGAGTTATGTAAGATACATCCGCACATACATACGTACATACGGACGTCACGAGAAAAGTCGTTGCAATCAACTCGGGGATCATCAGAATGGATATTTCGAGTGACTATACGTTCTTACGCATATCTTCACGTGGGGTCGGGTTGAAAAAAAAAAACTGAATGTTCATTCGGGCATTATTATTATCAGCAAAATTGAAATTATGTCCGATTTGTGAGAGAAAATGTTTTACCGAATGCAATGCTTCGGTTACTTTGTAAAAGGAAGTAAAAAAAGAGCACTTACAAAGGAGTACAATGGTTTATGTTCCTAAACAACAGCAATAGCTAAACACAAAACTGGAAAATATTAAACTCTTAATTATAACGTATTAATGTAAAAACGTTCCACGACTTCATTCGCAAATGTTGACAGAAGCAATAAGACTTAAAAAAAAGTGGGTAGCTCTGCAGAATAAATGTAAGGTAAGCACATCGCACTACTAGTTTGATGAGCAGAAAAGCCAATTATGCCGACAGTATTGCAATGCGTATTGTATTGCTCTTGCTGCGTGAAACTTCCTCGCAATTAAAAAAATATTCAATAAGCAGAAAATGCAGTACACAGTAAACTCCGAATTACCAACAGAATTAAGTCGCACAAGTGCTGCGGATAATAAAAATCGTGAATAAATCGCAAAAAGGCTAAAATGAGGGATTCATTAGGTAAAAAATGCTCTTTCTCAAAAAAATGGCTGCATTGATGCTTAATACTTTCTATAAACACTGAAAATACATTACAGTAAAAATGTTTTGTACTTTTGTCCAACAGAACTGCACATCAATAAAGAACAAGTGTATGTATGACAAAGAGAGAGAGCAATTTTTACTAATAATAAAGCTGAAAGTCTCTCTGTCCGGATCTCTGTCTGTCAGGATCTCTGTGACGCGCATAGCGCCTAGACCGTTCGGTCGATTTTCATGAAATTCGGTACAAAGTTAGTTTGTACAATGAGGGCGTGCACCTCAAAGCGATTTTTTGAAAATTCGATGTGGTTCATTTTCTACTCCAATTTTAAGAAAAAAATTATCATAAGATGGACGCGTAAATTACGAAATTATCATAACGTGGAACCGTAACATGGGCACAAGCCAATTGGCGAGAAAATTCACTAGGGGAAACCCGGCTAAAGTGGATACCCCAGGCAAAGCGAATTTTGCCTATAACTCCTAAATAGTTAGTTGTCCGGCAGCTGTGTTGTCATTGCAACGGTTGTCGAGACGAGTTTACGTCACGCAACGACAGTGGCTGAACAAAGTATATTTTGGAGAAAACAGTTTTAGTTTACAGATATTAGTGTTTCATTTATAACTTTAATACTATTTGTGACATGTTCTTTCTTATGAGTAGGATTTGACGTGCGGTTATGTAGCTTTCAACTAGACGACGAGTTTAGATGCTCTGTTTTTTTTAGTAATTTTTAGTAACCTCAAAAATGTTCCTGAAGAGCAAAGCGGATTGGGCAAAGTGGATACCATATTCACTAAGCCCGGTCATGACCAGTCCCTTCATCCGAACCTGGAAGTCCTTCAATTTTAAGATCTCAAGCTAGTGCTACCAATGAACACTGTACTTATACTCCCATGGAATCTGAAACAACAGAATAAGTCCAAGACAACGATGTTCCCGCCGCTTCTCCCAAACCTGGATGTTCTAAGAACTTCTACAGTCTTTCAGTTTTATGACCTATTCCTCAGCCTGTTAAACCAATAACAACACGTAAACGAAAGCTACAGAGATCTACAATCCTGACAAGTACTCCAGCAAAGGACGATCAGAAATAAAAATTTGAAAAATCAAAAAAGACTGTCATAAATAACTAGATGATGTTTCAAGTATAGCATCTAAAAAACTGTTAAAAAGACCACTACCAAAAAACACTAAATCAAAAATCTCTGCTACAAAACATAGGACAGCATAAGAGAACGATAAGAGGAAGAAAGTAAAGAAAAAATTGATGATGTAAGGTGCATTTTCTGTGGTGAAATGTTCGTTGAAGAAGATGATCAGTCAACCGAAAACACTGTCGTATTTTTACTCAGTGGTGTCATAAAGAGTGTTCAGCATTAGAAAATGGCAATGATTTTGTTTGTGAAAACTGCAATGATTAGTATTGTAGCAGAAAAATGTTTTTTTTTAATATGCTTCTAAATTTTTGATGTTGAAATTTTCTAGTTTAATTTCTTTGTTGTTATAATAATTACTGCAATAATTAGTATTGTAGAAAAATATTTTTTAATATGAGCCTTTAATTTTCAATACTTCTTTTATTTTTAAGTTTTATTTCTTTGTTTGTAATAACTACAATAATTAGCATTGTAGCAAAATAATGTTTTTTTAATATGTTCCTTTAGTTTTCGAGTTTTATTTCATTTTAAATTCCACTTCTTTGTTTGAAATAACTACAATAATTAGCATTGTAGCAAAGAAATGTTTTTTAGATAGGTTCCTTTAATTTTCGATAGTTATTTCATTTTTAATGTTTAGTTTCATGACAAATAAAATGTTGTTGTTCGCTTTGCCCTAGTGCCGAATCCACTTTACCCGGGGTGTAGGGCAAAGTGGATATTCTTGCATTGATGAAAACTGGCCTTATATCTAATAGTGTAATTAATATTAAAGAAAACTGTTACTGCATTAAGTAAGTTCATTAAATGAAGACTGGTTATAAACATTTGTTTCACTTTCCAAAGTTATAACTGAACGACAATAATCAAGAAAACCTAAAGGTATTCACGTTGCCCGGGTTTTCCCTATACATTATTTGTAAATATACAGGCGAACCACGGCAAAGCCGTGCGGGTGCCACTAGTAAATAAATAAAACAAAAACAACCGAGTTTAAATTTACAAATTTTCGACATGAAAAAAAAGCAGCCTTTGGTATTTGCTTTTCTGCTACGAAAATGCATGCTCCTGATTGTTAATTGACTCGCGGATAATCGGGAGTTTACTGCGATAATTTTGATTTGCATACTTAGAACGCATAGAGCTGTGTATGCGTATATTTTGCAGTTTAAGAGCTTTAAATTGTTTTCTTTTCATGTGCAAGAAATTTATTCTGAAGTCCCAATGCTCCCGAATATTTTCAACGTTAACATTTTTTTCTCTAAAAAGAATGAAATTTCTAAACTCTCTACGCTGTTAAAAAAAAACCTGAAATTTTACGGTAAAAGTTACTAACATTCATGTTGCCAGTGACTTTTATCGTGAAATCCTTTTTTTACTTGAAAACTTTACAGTAGAATAAACGAGAGTTAAAAAACGCAAAAACATTTCGATCTCTGGACCTTCGGTTTGAGAGGCGGCTTTGTTCCCCGTCATACGAGACGAAACATTTCAAGTGAGGGGAAATATAGTGTTATGTGCCTCTCACTGTAAGTCACGTGGTGCATCAATTGGTGCTTCAATCGTTTATTTTTTACGGTGCACTTTATTGTAATTTTTTTCTGTAATGTTTTATCCATTTTACAGTAATATTTACAATAAAAGTTTCATAAATTTTTAACAGTGTAGACGTTTCTGATGTAAACTGTATAGTTGTAAGGAAATGAGCATCCACATTAAGTAAAATGGGACATTACGATCGCTTATGCAACCATAAACATAAGCGGGCCATTCCACGGAAAACTGTCCCCTACGTGGTGCTTCATATATTTTATTAAAAATAATAATTTAGAAGAGTGATGATAAAAATTTTACTGCTTAAAAAATTACAAACGAATGTGAGATTTCAAAAGCAAATGATTTCGCCCTAACTTTTTAAATCGTTACTTTTTATCGAAATGTATGAACTGTCACATGTGGGACAAAATGACAATTTTTTCATAGAATGGCTCAATACATAATTCATTCAACGGTTTTAAACAGTAGTTCGAAAAACTACATTTTTTTGTAGCGAGCTATAGCTACAACTACTTTGTTACAAATGTAATTACCTAGAGCTACAACTTCCTTTTTTTTAATGTAGCGACTACAATCTACTTTTGAAATGTAGTCGCTACTTCGCTACTTTTTTAAAAATAAATAAATAAAAAGCGTACAAACACATTTGAGCATGGGCTAAAACTTAGAATTATTATATCTTCCTTTATTTTCTTTTTTAAACCATTTTTACGAATATTTGCTGCAAGAAAGGATAAAAAAAAGTTGAAAGATTCCTTTTTTTTGCAATTTGGCTATTTGAAAAAAGTAAATGGAAGCACATAAATTGATTTAAATTTTACATCGGCATACCTATACATAAAATTGTTTAGATGAGGAAAATATTTTTAAACCGGTGAGAAAAGCTTTAACTTTCTACCTTGAAATTAATTTTATAGAAGCTTATATTTTGCAGGATCTAATTAATTAAGATACTATAGTAGCGCCGCTATAGTAGCGACGCTACCCGTCGGCAAGTTTGGATTTATTTTTAACGTGCAACAGAATTTAACAATTTTTCTGTCCATACAAATACACTTCTCAAAAAAAAAGAAAAAAAAAAAGGATAAAATTCTGCTATTTTTTATATATTTATTTGCGCTTAACTGTGTATTGTTTGTACAGATTTTTCTATCCGCATGCTAAACCGAAGCTCGACTGATGCTCAAAAACTTGTCAGAATATTTGCTAGGAGTGGCATTAATCTAGTATGATTATTGGATCTCCATTTATATCTCGTTTCGGAAAAAAGGTACTACGTAAACGTACCAAATGCTTAAACGAACCCCGGCCTACTCTATTCTATGTAAAAATTGCTGCTAACTTTTTTTTTCCGTACGGTTTTAACTCTTCATAAGGATTATTTGCATCGAAAGTGCTTTTTACCAAATTAGTACATCTGTGTGTGGAAATGGAACCGTACTGTAAAAAATCATCTGTAACATAGTAAAGTATCGTACAACATCCATTTTAAACTGAAGCTTAATGCGGCAATGCAAAATATTATGTAAAGATTTGTTTACGATAATTTTTATTTTCTTGGCTACGCTGTAAATTAAAACATAAAAAGTTCCGTATGAATTTGCATTAATACTGATGCAGTACTATAGACGATATTCAATTAAATTGTTCCATGGGATCGAAACCAAGTGTTTTATTATTTTCGATTAATTTATCGTTTTTGGGGAGGAACAATGAATAGTTACATTAAGAGCATTAAGCTAATGTATTTATTCATTTTTTAAATTATTAAAAATGTTTGTAAAACCATTTCTGACACTGTACCTAAAGAAACGAATCAATACCAGTAAGAAAAATGATGCTGTGTAAAAATACCAAAAAATAAATAAGTAAATAAATTAAAATTCCACTTATATTCTCATTGCATCATGAACTATGGGATACTCCGAGGCTCAATGATCCAATTTTTTGCAGAAGAGTTTTAAAACATTCAGAATTAGGGATTTAGAAAAACCTTTTCAGCCTCCAGGAAAAAGTGTTCATAGCAAAACATAACTTTTAAGTACAAGTATGGGAAGGCTAAGATTGACGCCTAGTCGCTTTGACCAACTTGTTCATATTGCGGGGTAAGTTAGCCCAGTTCATTTAATTGTTATTTTGGAAATGTAGAAGTTGAATAAACGGACAAGTGTTGACAAAACCTTATACTTCATTTCGCACAAATAAAAACATCATATCCTAGATAAAAATATCTTTCATACAACACTCTTTCCTGAAGTCAAATTATAAAACTTCTAAACCACGTAACAATTTTCATCATTACATTAAAGTAAAATATAAAATACAATTTTCCCACCAATACCCAAACAGGACAACTAGCCCCGTATCGCTATTTTTTTCTTTTCATGATTGCAAGAAATTATTCTGAAAGGATTTCGATAGGCAGATGGATTCATCTAAAATAGCAATAAGTAGTAGCAATTATATTCATTCATACTAGTTCTACAATTTTTTAATAAATTAAGAACTTATTTGTAAAAGATGAAATTTTCGCAACTAAGTGAAAATTCGACAGTTCGAGCAGATTCTTTGTTGGGCGATGTTTTTACAATGATATTTGTGTAGAAAGAGAGATGGAATAGCACACACTTATCTGACGAGACATCAGAATATAACGAGTATTTTTTAAAAATGTAACTGACCTGCTTGCATCATGATCAACTGTCCTCGGTCTACCCTTCTGTTCGACAATCATGTAGATAGTATGATTGGTAAACGTACATAAATACATTTATGTACATAATGTACGTAACATACGTAAATGAACGATACGTACTAAATGTACGTAACATACGTAAATGTACGATATGTACATAATGTACGTAATATACGTAAATATAAGATACGTACATAATGTAACGTAACATGCGTAAATATACGATATGTACATAATGAAGTAACGTACGTAATTATATGATACGTACCCATAATAAATATTGCCGGTGATATTACGAATATTAAGGTGATAATATGAGGTGAATAGACTTTAGCAAAAAACTAAACTGAGAAATATTTATTAAAGATCAAAATATATTCACTAGAAATTAATAAGTATCAAAGCAAAAATCCATTTGCATTTTCTGTAAATATTTATAATATATTTCTCAAAAATGAATCATTTTGATGAAAAAAAAAATAATTTTATATAAATTACTTAGTGAGAATTTTAGTTTTGTTTCGGAAAAATATCACTTTTGTAGCGGGATAACATTTTTCTTCCAGTTGAGATTTTTTTAAGGATTTTTTTAAGTGGTTAAATCACTAAAATATACATTGTTCCGAACAGATTTTTTCTAACATTTTTAGAGCTTTAATGCTGACTTCCGTACGACGCTTTTGGAAATCAGGAAAAAAAATCGTTTCTTCATAGACACTGTAACTAAGTAATAAAACCGAATTCATTGTAAACGATAAGGTGAATTTATCACGTCTTTTACTTTACTTTTTTTAAAGTATACATTTAGTTCGTAATTAAACGCTTTTCCATACTAAACAAAATACTCCCGGAAATGAACCGGAGCCTGGTGACAACAAAAGCGAAAATATACGTATGTATAAGCATTTTTTATTAGAGAAACCAAAAACAAAATTTTGCTTCACGAAGTCATTAACAAAACTTTAGGATGTAAAAATAAAAGCACTGAATCAAAAGTAGGGCATAAACTGCTCCATGGGTAATTAAAGTACTTTTAATTACGAGTTTATCGCCAATATTACGAGTTTATCACCAATTCAGGGCATTAAATCTAACGTTAAACCTCACTTTACTTTGTTGCTATTCCATTTGACGTTCAGATGCGTCTTTCTAACTTTTGAAATTACTTTTACAGCTGGAGTAAAGTTTGGTTTACTGTTTCTGATTTGCAGTAAATTTAAAATAATTAGTATTTAGAATTGGAAGCAATTTATCAATTTCAAAGAATTGGTAATTTTTGACTTACATATTGATAAGTGGTATAGATAAGGTTTTAGATAAAGTATGGAAAAAATAGGAGGAAATTGAAACACTTGTAGTAATTCTTTTAGTACTACGAAAACAACGAAATAAAAAAAATGTTCGTGAGTAATAGTGCCGTGGGCAGGTAAAAGGCAGTTACTGAAAATATTTATTTCTTCTCTGTTTTTAATTTTTGTCATTTATCGTTTATTAGTTTTATTGTACAAGCTTGTTTATTTGGTTTCCGCTGCAAAAAACGCAAAAACAAAAAAGTCTAATTTAAACATTTCCCTGTTATTAGAATTGAATCTAAATCGCGTTTCTTCAAATGTCTCGAAATCTCATTTCTGCAAATACTTCCATTTACATGCTCACGGCAGAATATGTGAATGCAAATTTAGAAGTCAACCTGAAACTTGTAAGACTGATACATTCATTGACTTTATCTCCGAGTCTCTTAAACTGTTGCTTTATAAGTTTCTAAACTGAATAAAGTGCCGTGTAGGAAAAAAGCCTTCAATGGCAAAAAAATCACTTACTGTTAAAGCAGTATGTTGGAGTATTTACGTGCTTTCATGTGCACTTAAAATGTATAAATGTTCTGTTATTTTTACCGATTATTTCAGTAAAAATGAAGAATACAGGTAGATTCGCGCGAGGTGACTTACTTAATTTCTAACCTGATGAAAGCAGAAAAGTATCGTCACGCAGTCTGTGTTTGCTCGTAATTTTGCCTCTTGATATATTTTTTATTGTTTTAACTGCATATGACGTGTGGCAACACGAAAATGCAAATCTGTATCGCATGATTAAAAGTATAAAACGCTTGTCGCGACTTGCAAGCGAGTTGCTTGTTACCATTTTAAGTTTCTTTGCTTACTATTTTGTTAAGTGATATGTATGTGCAATATTTAAAATCTAAACAAAATTAAAGTCACAATTCTATTTTCACGTAGTGTCATTTCAGCTTCGCAATTTGAGGTACCTCAAATGGTCACTACAGGCGTTTAGCTAGCGGATTATTTCATATTTAACAACGCAGTGAATGACGTTTAACTTAGTTGGCAGATCATTACAGGATTTTTTAGGATCATTAAATGTGTTTATTTGTTTGTTTCTTTACTTTACGTTTAGTGGAGCTTTCAATCTCAAGTACCATCACCCCTCCCTCCCCCTTCAAAAAATGACAAACTAATCTGTGATATCTTCAAATAAGTAATTTCATCTAATGCTCAGTCATAGAATTACGCCTACTAGAAAAGTTTCAATTTTTAGTAATGATAAATACATTATATCACCAGTATTCCACACTCCAACTGATTCTTTTATCTGATTTTATTTTCTTTTTATTTCATCGTCAGTTGAAATTTAAAATTCTTTTTATTAGGGTGAGGATATAGTTTCAAACAATATTTTGTTAAGTAAATTATGAACTAAAAAGTAATCATGCAATATTAATAGTAAAAAACTTGAGTGCCTTACTGAAGTGGCAAACTTAAAGTACGCAACGATATAATCTACTGAGAAAATCTTTGAGTAACATTTTAAATTGCTGAATAGATAGGTCATGTACTTTCGATTGAGTAATATTTCTAGAAGTAATTCCATTCTTCTGGTCAGGATTGTCCCAGAAGTAACATAACATATCTTAACGCAAGCAATAGACTAGATTTTGAGGTTGAGTTTTAGTTATGAATTGAAATAATTGTAATCACTATAATAAAAGCTCGTGTTAACCATACATGTTATTAAGTTTTAGACGTACCCATCATCTTCTAAATCCTTGTCTAAAAAATTATATAATTAAAAAAAGTATAACACTCTAACTACAGCTCAGCACCATATGGATGCCTCAGTTACCAAATCGATTAACTCCACTTTAAAAAAAAAATTATCATTTCTGCTTTAATAGTGCTTAATGAAATGTGAATTTATATTAACCCGTAACAGGGGAGGTGAAAAAGTAGGACATAACAGGGGACGTGAGGTCTCAGAGACCTCTCTGCTTTCAGATTTTTTAAAAATCGTGTAATTAAAATACATTTCTGCAACCTACCTAAAGTGCTCTTTGTACTTTTATTAACCCAGGAAAAAAAATATTTTTGAATTCTGAATTAAAATATACCTTTTCCGAGGAAATTTTACTAGAGCCTTAAGATTTTTCAAGAAAATTCACATTCTTCAGTAAATAATTTACTACTCGTAATAAAATTAATCTATTATTTATTAATGATTTTGTTTAATATATACAGAACATTTTAATACCAGAAAATTGATTATATTACGTTACAAGAAAATTTTGACAGTCCTTTAACTATAAGTACTTTGCGTCGTATTTCCAGGAATAATTCTGCCCTTATTGTCCCTAAAACATCATTGCGTATTTTTTGTAAACATATCAAACAACTTTCAACTTCAACTTGAATAGTTTGCATTTTTTCTGCATAACGCGGGTAAGATAAAGGAATCTCTATTTAAACGGTTCGCCATGTCTACTACTGCCAAAAATTGTAACACTGAAGGTGAGGTGCGATCTCACATACCGCTTCTAAAGAATGCAATGAAATTTAAACCAGATGCAATCGCCAAAAGATGCTGATGAGCAAAAGGGGTGTTCAAGGTCACAAAACAAAAAGCTATTGGGAAAAACCATTCAATCGGACTGAAAATAAAATAGGGGATGATCGGACGAACTTTGGGGCGGTCTGTGAGACCGCACCGACCCTGTTATGGGTTAAAGTTTTTGCTCAGTACAGTTCTGACCATGTGATGGCAGAAAATGTAACACGAGGGCCGATTCTCTCCTATGGATAACACTATCTTCTTCATATTTTTTCTCAACTTTTTGTTTTATTGAGTAAATCGATTTGCCAAGTGAGGCATCAGTATGATAAAGCATAATCAATCTATTGATTTGTATTTATTAATAATGTTTAAACTTTTAATATGGCTAAAGTATTTTTTTTCTTTTCAGGTTCATAATTAAAGGAAAGAGATAATGGGTATATGTAAATAAAAAGATTGCGACAAACTTCTTTGACTGATTACTAACATACAACTTCTAAAATATGTAACACGATTTATTTCAGAATCGTGACTTTATAATGATGGAATCAGAATTAGAAGACCATTCTATTACGCTAAATAATGCTCCGTATTTCACAGAACACTCATCGTTTCCAAATGTATCAGATATGATCCACCCTGACACAGTGCATGGAATTCGTTCAATACTAATAGCAATCACCCTCGGGCTATTTATATTGATTACATTCATTGGAAACTTTCTTGTCATATACGCAATAGCAACAGAGAAGAATCTAAAATGCACTGCCAACTGGTTAATTCTATCTCTGGCCGTTGCTGATCTCATGGTTGCACTGTTAGTATTGCCGTTAAGTGCGTATAATGAAATCTATCACCAGGTATGGGTGCTGGGGCCGGAACTTTGCCGAATGTGGACGTCTCTTGACGTTCTATGCTGCACCTCTTCCATCTTACACCTTCTCGCCATTGCCGTGGATCGGTATTGGGCTGTAACTAATGTCGAATACGCTAGGTGTCGCGACCCGAAAAAAATTTATATCCTCATTGCTGGTGTTTGGGCAGGATCTTCTGTCATTTCATTTGCTCCTATGTTTGGGTGGAAAGACCCAGATTTCTTCCGCAGACTTGAAGAAGATAAACGTTGTATGGTGAGCCAAAACGTTATTTACCAAGTATTTGCAACTTGCATGAGCTTCTATATTCCACTTATATTCATTTTGCTTCTGTACTGGAACATATTCAAGCAAGCACGGAAACGAATTCGCAGCAGACCTGGTGCTTCTGCAGTACTGATTGTTGAAAAGAATAAAGACAAACACGGAGAAGCTGATGGTGAAACCCTGCAGCTAGCGACTGAAATTCCAGAAAATGGTGTGACTACAAATCAGGCACCAGTTGGTCGTCTACTCGTGTTGGCAAAGCGTGAGAAGAAAATTGCTAAAGAAACAACCGAAGCAAAAAGAGAACGAAAGGCAGCGAAGACATTAATGGTAATAACTGGTGTCTTCATCGTCTGTTGGCTGCCATTTTTCGTTATGGCTCTTCTCATGTCAGTTTGCGAGGCTTGCGAGCCTAACGAACATGTATTCAGCTTCTTGCTTTGGCTGGGATATGCAAATTCTCTGCTAAACCCATTCATATACACGATATTTAGTCCAGATTTTCGAAATGCATTTAAAAGAATGTTGTGCGGATACCAAACCTCAACCCAAAGGTGCTGATAAGATGTTCTATTGCACAGATCTTTGGTTGCTTGGTTTATAAGGACATTATTCATTCCAATTTTTTCCATGTTAAATAACGTATTTTGCTCATCAATTGTACAAAATATGCTCAAAACTCAAACAATGATTTTCTTTGTATTTTAGACAAACTCGCAGTCAAAGCACATTCTCAAATTTAATATTTTATTTAAGAAATGTAAAATATTTTACTGTAAATACTTTAGTCGTTCAAAAGAAAACTAGCATAAATATGTTGTACCTTATTTTTTAAAAACATTAAAAATCATCGATATTTTTCTACAATGCGAGAAAGAGACAATTGGTTTAAAATTCAATTGTGTCGTTAAAGCAGTTACATAGGACATGAAAAAAAAAAGATAAACAAGAAATAAATTAACATTTTTTTTTATTATTATTTTAGTTTTGTCCATTACATTCCTGCTTAAAAGCCTTTATTAATATTATTCTTGCGTTTACCAGGAACTTGAAGAATACAACTGGGGAATTAGATTCCAATCAATATTAATGCATTTATTTCAAGATATTGTCATACAAAATGAAATATTTGGTATTATGCATTCAATTACAAATAATGAAAAAAAAATTGTAGGGACGTTCCCAATGCTTCGTAATTGATTACCGTTAAAATTGAAAAAAAAAAAACACATTTATTTAAAACCTGTTTTAGATAAAATGCAAAACGTAATACAGATTCGTCTTACTTTTTTTTTCAACCTTCTTCACTAAAAATTATAACTTTTAATCAAAGCGCTTATAAACCACATGAAATCGAAAAGAAGGCTAACTTTTCTGTGTTCTGAATAAAGACCATTATTTAACGTTAAAATTATATTTAAAAGTTCTTAAAAAGTATGTGTTTTTATTCTTAACTTTACATCGTTTGGAGAGAAAAGAATCAGATGCATAAATGTCACTTTATGTTTGCTTTGAAACTTAGTGCACAATTTAATTCTGCCTGTTATTTTTTTTAGAACCGCAATATCAACGATGAAATAAAGTTAAAGTTAGGTATTTTTTTAAAGTATAACAACCATGATCAGAATACATTTTTAAAACATATTATCCAAAAAAAATGTCGTATGAGTCTGCTTAAAATTGACTAAGTCAGAAGATAAAATTATGTACACGGTATAATTGAAAGACATTAAATATTTGTGCTTTTAATGTCTTTAAAATCTTCAGTACAATTATTGAGTGGACATCGTGTTAAAAAGGGCTCAGCACAATGCTCATTCTTGTATTGCATTGATGTGTTTCTTGTTTTAGACAGGATTTTTAAAGTTTTGTTTCAAATTTTTTGTTTGATTTTCTACATATACTTTCCGTGAAATATCATGAATTTTCTCAGAAAGTATTGCAGATTTAACACATAATTATCAAAAGTTTTATTTTTGTTTCAAGCAGACGGAGAGAAAAAATAAATAAATAAATAAAACGAGTGAAAAGTTTAAATCATGTAAGGGATTTCATTTAATAGTCTTTCTAAATCAAGTTGGGTATCACTACCTGTTAGTGACTACCAATAACATATCGTGCCACGAAATATTTTATGTGTATCTGCTGTTTTTTAGGAGCATTATGTTATTAAAAGAAGAATTATTATTTTTTAATTACTGCTGTATTTTAAAAATCTACATTTTATTCATGACATTGTATCATGTTTAGCAATAAAAAGTAAAAAATAAGCAATTAATAAGCGAGGTTGATAAATGTGTGTTTGAGATGACTTCATAAAGCTAATTTTTACTAAAGCATAAATATTTATTTCACTACTTTCGTGTTTATACAGAAGATGTGTTGATAAAGTGTTTCAATACTCTGTTTGTCAATAACTTGTTTTTGAGCTAGATGAAATTATTTTGTATTTAGATTGTACTTTTCAGAATGTGGATTTTGTAAATGTTCAGAAAAAATAAACTACTTTTAATAGATAGAACTTTTTTTACTTGTTATTAACAAACATACACACATGTTGTCTATTGCTTAAAAAGTTTAACTTATCTAAAACAAACTACAAAATAAAGCAATATGGTTGCAATATTTTGCATAAATTGGGGAATCATTATAAGCGTTACGTAGCATTTTCATTCGTCGGAGAGGTTCTTAAAACTCTTTCCAGAGCTTAACTAGAAACAAATGTTTATTATATTCTAATCATAGGTTTCCAATTATTCATTTTTTAGTATCTATCTAAATTATGAATGAACATTTGAACACTATGAAAATACTTTATAATGTCAACTTTATATTTTCATAAATGAATTTGAAAGAAGTTGAACAAATATAGCTGAACAAGTACAGAAACTATTTATAAAAAGGAACGAACAATTTGCTTTAATATTGTTTTAGCATGAAACGTGTGCATATAAAAAAAGTGAAAAATACTTTATCATAGAAAATACTAAACGCATTGCAAACTTTATATTATCCTCCAGTGAACTGCCGTATTTGAGAGATATACTATGAGGTAAACGCTACGAATGTCTGACTTAAGGAGGTCCGGGACAAATTTTGAAGACAAATTTATTAAACAGTTTAGAAGTTTTGAAATTTTTTTGCACTGATTCACAATGTATTTTATGGGAAAAAAACCATAACATAAATATTTAAAAACAAAATTTTTAGTTTCATTTAATTAATTAAAAATCAATGGGGTTGCTTTAAATCACTAAAACTTAAAATATTCTTGGTCATTTTTCATATTTTTTTTCAAAAATTATGCACAAATAATATCTAAGCTTTAATTTTTATTCGGTGATTTTAAAAATATTCATTCAATAGAAAATAAAAAATATTTGAAGAAAATTTTGAAGATATTTTTTTTTTTTAAATCACATTTTTTTGCAGTAAACGTTTTATTCAAATTTACCGAATACAAATTAAAGTAAACTGTTTTAAAAAGATGTGCTCTAAATTTCATTACATTATCTTTGCCCGTTCTTGAGTTATAAGAGTTTAATGCAAAAAATCGGGAAAATTGCATTTTAGAGAAAAACGCGTTTAAAACTGAATATAATATTAATTATATGCATGCAACAAAAATAATTATATCTTTCGCTATAATAAGGATAGAAACAAGATTCAATTACTCTTTTAACAGAAAAAAAAGGAGACTTTTTTTTAATGATGAAAAAAAATTACAAAATTTGACGATTTTTGTGTCTTGAACCCCTTACGATTTTGAGTCCCATCCTCTGAACCTACTTTTAGTCGACATTGGATCTTTTCTAACATCAGTAGCAGTCTGCTCATTCGCTGTTTGCATCAGAAAGATGCGTACGAATAGTACATTTTGTCTTTCTTTTTTTTTTTTACCAAACGCAAATAGTTTAGTCAAAATAGTGATAGTTTTATTAATTTTATTTTAATGTAAATTTCATTTTTTCTATTACTTATTTGTTTATTTATTTTATTTTATTTATTTATTTTTTAATTTTATTCTGTTTTTGAGTTGTAAGGCAGATTGTTTCCGTGTTTTAAAACAGAAATTTTTGCCACAAATAACAACGTAGTAATTCTTAGCTACTTACAACAAAATATTGACATTTAACCTTTTGAAAATACATAATTTACAATAGTATATCTGCGAATCATGCGCGACCATTCAAGTTAGTAAAGATATCGTGCCCGGTGGAATGTCCATAATTATAATTTTCAAACCCTACACCATTCCAAGGTTCTCTATACCAGGATTTACACGTGGTTTAACTGTTTGGATGGGGCTCTGAAGACACCTGTATTTTGATCCCGAGCAAAATCCTAGTCACCCCTGACCCAGCAAACCATAAGCATTGATTCGGACTGAGAACTTTAAGGACTACCACAATTTTAACGCGCCATTACCAAAAACGGCGGATCTTTTAACCGGCTTCCATTGAAACCGGAACCCTCTAGACACAAACGGCCTGTTTGCTGAGTTCAGAAAGTAGCCAAAAGGCCGCCACTGGCTAAGTGTACCTGCAGACAGAAAATAAACTAGTCATCGAACAAGAAATCCTGAAAAATACAATTTAACTCATGATAATTCCAATTTTTAAAAATCAATTAATTTCACTAGGCCGTGCTGCCCTTTGCATGTAGGTAATTTTAAACTAAAGAAATTGCAGCCAAATTCATAATTGGGAGGCAAAAATAAAACACTGAAATATAAAAGTTTTATTATTAACAAAAAAGTCGTCCGTCAAGGTATGACGGATTAAAATCGCTTCTACTCTTCTACATTTGAACGAAGCAATTGCCTGCTTGGTGATATTTGAAATTTTGACCATAACTCCAGTAGATTAGCCCTAAACTCCGGTGGATGCCGTTAATTTTAAACCACTTTTTTGATTCTTCATTCCCCTAAAATGACTATCTTACCAGTAAAACAGTTAAGTTTTCGGACCGAGTTCATCCTTGCCACAATAAAGCCTTTCCCTGCATGTTAAACATTACCCAAACATATGATCAAATTCTCAAGCCGTGGCACGAGTTTCATTGCTGAAACTCGCGTGTTACTCGATCATTGACTACTATTTAAATGAGGATATTGACGCTGTTAATACTTAAAAAAAGATATCAAGAAAGAAACTAAGAACTATATTCGTTCTTTATTTTTTTCCTAATAATTACAGTTCTTTCTTCAAAATTACATCGATAATATCTTATATAATTTTACTTTCGTAAGGAGGACAGAGTGGACACCCACATCTTGTATATAATACAGGGTGTGTAGTCGTAGTTCAATAATAGTGCTCTCTTTAAAAAAAATTAAGAATTATATAAGTTAGAAAAGAAGCGTTCAATTAATTCGTCTTTAAACCTGTCATAGTTAAAGATCTCATTTTTTTTAGATTTTCTTCAAATTTATTTCTTTAACGTTTATTATAGGTGAAATTTTACTACTTAATATCTATGTTATAATTTTAGTTTATGTGTAAATATTTACCAATACTAAAAAATATCAGCCCTATTTACGATCTAATGCAAAACTAAAAATGACAAAAATATTAAATAGCTAATGATAAAGGCATATTTTTCAAATGTTATTGCTTCAGTATTTCACGTTTTCAAATAAAATGGCACAACTGGAGTAGCACAACTGGATTCAATTCAGTCTGCATAAAAAATTTCAACATTTTGCGGCCTACCGTTTACGAGTTATGCAAGATACATAGGGGAAGAGAGGGCACATTTGAAAAAATTTTATTCTATTGATTTCTCAAAAACTATTCTCATCCTCTCAGAGTTAAAACTTCCTCATAGTTTAATAATACTTTCTATATGTCCTGGATTTTTTTCAGATTAAAAAAAATATTTCTTAATTTTATGGAATTAAAAAAAAAAGAGAGAAAGAAAAAAAAATTAAAACATGTCTTCAATTTTTCATATGTGCCCCTATAGGGAGGTACATATGAACATGATTACAAAATGCAGGACAAGCTTCGTATTTCAACAAAAAAAAACCTCTTTAATACAAAACATATACGCATGTACCAATTACTATTTCAGTTTAAATTTTACAGTAACTGTCAATAAGGTTTTTTTTTTTTTAACTATAAAACTCTGCTCCTTCCCAAATTTTTGAGTTTCGTAGCATGTTCTGATCACTGGATCGACAGGGAAAAAAACTTTCAAGAATAATTAATGGACAGCGTATTTTATTACATAAAGTTTTTACTTGTTAGCGGAGGGTGGCCCAAAGCGGGTAGGTTTTCGAAGAACGCTGGAAAATAGTAGTTTTTGGATTTTTATCGCAACAATTTCGGTTTTATTTCCTAGCAGGGTTCGTGAACTTCAATGTAAAAAGTAATTTTCGTAATTATTTCAAACCCAATATTTATTTATTATCAAAGTTTACAAACATTTGAAAAACCCGCTTTGATCTACCAAGGAGCATCTTACTCAACTTTTTATACTCTACTCAGAAATGTATAATGCAAAAAGGTTGATGAACAAAATTTCACTTGGTAAGAGCAGATAGGATGCTGCAATACTGCAAATCATTTCAAAACAAAAATTGCAAACTCTGTTTATGGCTTTTTTTTTTGTTGTTGATAAATTAGTGTCCTTTACTTAACAGGTATGTGCTCCTTATGTACAACCAAATAAAAAATGTGATGGATGACTCTGTCAATTAGTTTTATCAACAGCGACAAGGACCATTTAGACTCAAAGTGCCTTATATATTAATGAAACTTTTTTTATCTCGCACTAATTGAAGTAAAGAGCGCAAACGGAAATATAAGTGAAATATGAAGTCATTTAAATACATATGTGCGTGAAATTACTTCGGAATTCCATATGTTCTTTATCTTATAGAGAGAACAAAAATCCCCATTTAATGTAATGGGCAATATAAGGCAAATGTAATGCTTAAACTCTTAAAAGAAACTACCACGATTATTTAGAAATAAAAACGTAAAAGACAGTCATTCCCCTATTGATTTATTCCCATTAATTGGAAATAGTTATCAAAAGAATGTTTAAATAGCTTCCACTTAGAAAACACATGCAATTTCTATTGGTTACCAATATTTCACTTTGTGACTTCTTTAATTTTACGCATGAAATGAAAACAATTTATTTTAAATCTATAAATTAATTTAAAGCCCATTCTGTGAGAGATTTTTAATTTGAAGCTTAAGAATGGTTCATTAAGTTTTAACTTAATAAGTAATACTTTTTAACAATATTTAAAGTGATACGTACAAATGACATCCTTTAAAACGATGGCATTAAAGATTTCTCAACAATCATTTTGATTTAAGGCAGATTTTTTTTGCATTTACAATACTTTCTTTACAGTATTGTAGAAAGTAAAAATTACTATTCCAAACAGAAACTACGCTTTTTTCCGATAAAATTTAAGTTAATTAATAGAAAATTAAGGAAAATATAAACTATTGCAATAAACTTATATTTTCAGGTACAGTTGAAACTCTGTCGACATTGTTTCGGACACATTATGTCCTTTTGTACTTATTGTTTGTTTTTCTATCCAGGGTGTTAAAAGCATAAAAAGCGAATGAGTAGATTTGCGAAAACAACATAAAGGAAAAAAAAATGGTCACGGTAAATTCATTGTTTGCTAGACTAGAGGGCATTTTTGAGCCTACTTTTTAAAATCATGAAATTTTTGGCCTATCTCTCATTGCTTAATATATTCGTCAGAAAGTATCCCTGCATCCAACTGTTTTATGAATTAACAAATAACAACGAATGGGAATACGAAACGAATGGGGGGTTGTTTAAATGGAAACATACGGTTAATGGAAACAATCTCTTTTGAAACACATGTCAGGTGATTCGTGAAACTAATCTGTTGGTGAGTGAAGTCTAGGCAACATATAGACATTCCAAGAGTTCAGTACGCTAACGAGCATTTGGAAGCGGTGTCACATCGTTTGAGGATGACACTGAAAAAGTTGTTTTTTAAAGTTTATTCTATTCTATTCTATTCTAGAGTCACAACTGACTTCAACTGTATTTATGTCGAGGACTGCATACTAAGTGCCTTGCCTCCATTATTTTTATATACCGATAGATGGCAGCACCATCACCGGATCGAACAGTTAGTGAGAATTTTGAACTAGTCCAGGAGCTAATAGCTACCTAGTACTAGCACCTCCAGAGGTATCGTTTCACTTGGAGGACATTGAGACCACGAGCATATTTAACGTCGCCCAGTCCCCTTTAATGACGACGGTGGGTCTTCGACCAGCGAGGATCGAACCCGAGGCCCTCCGGTCCCGAGTCCAATGCCTTACCGATCAGGCTACCACGGCCTTTTTAAAGTTTAATGAACGTAAATTTTTCCCTCCAGCAGGTCTAGAAATGCAACGTGACTGATTTTAACTTGTTTTGATTTTAACCAGTTTTACTTGTCACGGTGAAGGCTACTAAAAACATTTACTTACGAATTTCATTTCATATGTAATTTTTGGTATGCAACTTAGATATTTTTACATATCCCATATATCGCCTCAGAGCTACAGTAAGACATCTAATCCCAAGACTAACACTAAGATATCCTACTGTTGCTCTAAAGCGACGATATGATGTACTATGGGATGAATAAAAACATCTAAGTGTTTCATTCTTGCTATTTTTAGATGATTTAATTTCAATGTTGATTTTTTTTTTTTTTTTTGGATAAATATTTTGCGCAAATATTGGAGAACAATTTTTTGTTCATGCTTTTTTTGTTTTAAATCATTTTTGACTACTTTTGTAGGATTCAGCTGGTCGCATGCAAATTGAATACTGTTTGGGCACAACTTTTTAATTTCAACGTAAATAGATTTTTTGTAACTATTTTGCACGAATTTGGAGAACGATTTTTTTTTCATGATTTTTCTGTTTTAAATGATTTTTTAATACTTTTGTAGGATTCAGCTGGTCGCATGCAAATTGAATACTGTTTGGGCACAACCTTTAATGCTTTTGTATATTACGATGCTCACAAAACTTCTCGAGTAAAGAAATACTCCTAATTTAAATTTACTCCTGGTCTATGGGGTAGAAAAAAACACTAGCGTAAATATAAAGATAAATTCATTTAATAGCAGTTGCTATTCGTTTTTTCGAATTGACTTCTTTAAAACAAATTCAGATTAATGTTTTTTGTCTTAAACAATGGCGAACTTTTAAGACAGCATTATCTCTTAAAAGTAGTAAATGACACTTTACGTGTTGTATATCAACTAATTATCATCAAAAACAATTTTTTGCAGCTATTAGAATAGGATATGAAAACCTTTTGCTTTCTCGCTCCACCTTTTTGAGCTGTGTGTCTAATAATTACTTTAATCATACTAAGTTGAAACCTAAATATAATATTTGAAATACGTGAAATACACCGCCAACTCAGTCATTTCCAGCCGAGGACTGCAGTTTCGTGCTTATTAGCACTCATCAGCCCGGCATAGGAAAGTGCCTGAGCTGGAGATGGAAAACCTCTTAAGGATGCCAAGAGTGTGAAACAAACTGGTAGCTAATATAGAATTAGCAGACCAGACGAGTGACCGAACCATTGCTTCGGTCACTCGTCTGGTCTGCTAATTCTATATTAGCTACCAGTTTGTTTCACACTCTTGGCATCCTTAAGAGGTTTTCCATCTCCAGCTCAGGCACTTTCCTATGCCGGGCTGATGAGTGCTAATAAGCACGAAACTGCAGTCCTTGGCTGGAAATGACTGAGTTGGCGGTGTATTTCACGTATTTCTGCTTTAGCCCTGGCTAATGGGCGGTAATTAACTGAATATACCTTGCCTCCTGTTCAATCTTCGAGTTGAACCGAACCATTGCTTCGGTCACTCGTCTGGTCTGCTAATTCTATATTAGCTACCAGTTTGTTTCGCACTCTTGGCTTCCTTAAGAGGTTTTCCATCTCCAGCTCAGTCACTTTCCTATGCCGGGCTGATGAGTGCTAATAAGCACGAAACTGCAGTCCTTGGCTGGAAATGACTGAGTTGGCGGTGTATTTCACGTATTTCTGCTTTAGCCCTGGCTAATGGGCGGTAATTAACTGAATATACCTTGCCTCGCGTTCAATCTTCGAGTTGAACCGAACTATTGCTTCGGTCACTCGTCTGGTCTGCTAATTCTATATTAGCTACCAGTTTGTTTCGCACTCTTGGCTTCCTTAAGAGGTTTTCCATCTCCAGCTCAGTCACTTTCCTATGCCGGGCTGATGAGTGCTAATAAGCACGAAACTGCAGTCCTTGGCTGGAAATGACTGAGTTGGCGGTGTATTTCACGTATTTCTGCTTTAGCCCTGGCTAATGGGCGGTAATTAACTGAATATACCTTGCCTCCTGTTCAATCTTCGAGTTGAACCGAACCATTGCTTCGGTCACTCGTCTGGTCTGCTAATTCTATATTAGCTACCAGTTTGTTTCGCACTCTTGGCTTCCTTAAGAGGTTTTCCATCTCCAGCTCAGTCACTTTCCTATGCCGGGCTGATGAGTGCTAATAAGCACGAAACTGCAGTCCTTGGCTGGAAATGACTGAGTTGGCGGTGTATTTCACGTATTTCTGCTTTAGCCCTGGCTAATGGGCGGTAATTAACTGAATATACCTTGCCTCGCGTTCAATCTTCGAGTTGAACCGAACTATTGCTTCGGTCACTCGTCTGGTCTGCTAATTCTATATTAGCTACCAGTTTGTTTCGCACTCTTGGCTTCCTTAAGAGGTTTTCCATCTCCAGCTCAGTCACTTTCCTATGCCGGGCTGATGAGTGCTAATAAGCACGAAACTGCAGTCCTTGGCTGGAAATGACTGAGTTGGCGGTGTATTTCACGTATTTCTGCTTTAGCCCTGGCTAATGGGCGGTAATTAACTGAATATACCTTGCCTCCTGTTCAATCTTCGAGTTGAACCGAACCATTGCTTCGGTCACTCGTCTGGTCTGCTAATTCTATATTAGCTACCAGTTTGTTTCGCACTCTTGGCTTCCTTAAGAGGTTTTCCATCTCCAGCTCAGTCACTTTCCTATGCCGGGCTGATGAGTGCTAATAAGCACGAAACTGCAGTCCTTGGCTGGAAATGACTGAGTTGGCGGTGTATTTCACGTATTTCTGCTTTAGCCCTGGCTAATGGGCGGTAATTAACTGAATATACCTTGCCTCGCGTTCAATCTTCGAGTTGAACCGAACTATTGCTTCGGTCACTCGTCTGGTCTGCTAATTCTATATTAGCTACCAGTTTGTTTCGCACTCTTGGCTTCCTTAAGAGGTTTTCCATCTCCAGCTCAGTCACTTTCCTATGCCGGGCTGATGAGTGCTAAAAAGCACGAAACTGCAGTCCTTGGCTGGAAATGACTGAGTTGGCGGTGTATTTCACGTATTTATGCTTTAGCCCTGGCTAATGGGCGGTAATTAACTGAATATACCTTGCCTCCTGTTCAATCTTCGAGTTGAACCGAACCATTGCTTCGGTCACTCGTCTGGTCTGCTAATTCTATATTAGCTACCAGTTTGTTTCGCACTCTTGGCTTCCTTAAGAGGTTTTCCATCTCCAGCTCAGTCACTTTCCAATGCCGGGCTGATGAGTGCTAATAAGCACGAAACTGCAGTCCTCGGCTGGAAATGACTGAGTTGGCGGCGTATTTCACGTATTTCTGTTTTAGCCCTGGCTAATGGGCGGTAATTTACTGAATATACCTTGCCTCGCGTTCAATCTTCGAGTTGAACCGAACCATTGCTTCGGTCACTCGTCTGGTCTGCTAATTCTATATTAGCTACCAGTTTGTTTCGCACTCTTGGCTTCCTTAAGAGGTTTTCCATCTCCAGCTCAGTCACTTTCCTATGCCGGGCTGATGAGTGCTAATAAGCACGAAACTGCAGTCCTCGGCTGGAAATGACTGAGTCGGTGGTGTATTTCACGTATTTCTGCTTTAGCCCTGGCTAATGGGCGGTAATTTACTGAATAAATATAATATTTATTAATACCTTCGTTAAGCCTGTGGTAAAGGTCATCGTTTTTAAGAAAGAAAGAAAATGGAATGATTTTTCAATATAAACTGACATTTATGTTTGTGTTTAAATATACTACCTCAGATTATCCGAATTCGGAAAGGTATGTTACTGAAAATGGTCGCAGTAAACAAAAAAAAAATTTGCTTTTTGTTAAAAAAAAAAAAAAAAAAAAAAAAAACTTAACATCTTACCCCTGACAAATTCAAAGAATGACTTTAAGTTGTCTTTTAGTTTTGCCACTTACTGTAAAAGTTAGTTATTTTACTCCTCTTAACTAGCGATTGCTAGTAAAACAAGAAATATGAAAATATTTGTAATTATTGAAAAATGGTTATCAAGAATTACCAAAAATTTTGCCTCAACCTTTATTTTTTCAGTCTAAATGCATCAATTTCAATTGCGGATATTCGATCAAGAATAAATTGAGCTGCAACCAACAAACTCGGCAGGAATGTAGTTTGGTAACAGATGATTTAAATTTCGTCGCCAGTGTCGAAAGAGTAAGCGCGCTATGCGCATATAAGATGAGCAGATAAGTACAATTGAAAGTGTGAAAACTTGTGTCAGAGGGCACTTCAAACGAAATTGTAGAGTTTTAAGGACGCTATTGTGACTCGGACGACCTTTTAGAGGTATGCGAACAATTGTTGGACTCTTTAAAGGGACGTATAGTAGATCTCAGAGAAGCAGGTTGGTTATACATGCGTATCTGCCGCCACCTCGGTCGGAGTGATATGGTAGTAGCTTAGTGTTGGAAAAATAAATGAATCACTCCATTGCAGTTGGTTAAAGCATTCTAGAAACAGAAATGAGCGCAAAGATCGCACATCATAAAAGCGGCCTCTACCTTATCAGCAAGGTCGCTAACATTAGTTCCATGCGTAAAACACTTTCCAAGAAACTGATAGTATCAAGAAAAATCAATCCTGAGTAGACTGAAAGGCGCTGGTATCTCAAACCGGCATCCATTGAAATGGATTGGATTTTCATCAATTGGATTTTGCTGCACTTGATTGTTTGGGTTGTGACAGACAGGAGGCATGTTATCTTCAACGATGAATCCCGATTTAGTCCCTGTATTCATTGGTAACATATTGGACTCGAGATTATACCGTGTTTTTTCATGTATAGCTTCTAGATGAGGCTATACAACTTTCGGTTTTGTAACCTTTATTGTGTCATACATTTTTAATAAAACAATATTTTGTTCTGAGTTTGTAATGATTTCTTTATCTTGTCCTAGGCTATACCCATTTTGAATTTCGTGAAGATCGCTCGTTTCCTTCTGGGTTAATGTATTTTTTTTCCTTTTTTGTAACAGAGTGTATTTCAACTTCTGTACACAGTTCTGTTTCGCGAATTAATCACCCCCAATGTTTCTGATTTTGAGCTGAAAGTTTGATTTTAAGTTCACGCATTAGAAAAAACAGAATGCGACTTAAAAATAGCGGTAAAAAATGGTTGCTTGTTACTCCAAAGTCTAAAGCGCCGTCTATCGTCATTTTTTAAACTACATCTTCACAACTGATTTTCAAGAAAATACTAATAAAAAGAATAATTTGAGTGAAAACTACAAACGAATCGACCTTTTTTTTCCGTTTTATATGATCATTTGAAATTTTAGACCCTCAATTTTAATGGCGCCTATCTCCTTCGGAAGACGTTTAGAACCTTTATTTTTGCCATTATATTTTTTGTCCTGATTTGTACTATCAACCCTTAAAGATTTGCCCGCGAGTTTAGAAACACCCTGTATAGGGTGTTCCAAAGAGACCGAAACTCTGCACAGCTCGATTCCTCGTTGGGAGTACATAAAATCTTCAAAAAGAAACTTCATGTAAGGTTCATAGTTAACGAGAAAAATAAGAAAAACAAATACGTGTAATGACGTTTTAAATATTATCGTCTGGAAAGATATGCAAATAATGTTTTTGATATGTCCAATAAAGTGTTTGTATCCTTGCAGTGACGCCATACTTTGTTTTTCATATTTTTCTAGTAAACTATGGATCGTACGAGAACGCTTTTTCGGGCAGTTTTTATGTACTCCCAATAAGGATTCTAGCTGTGCATAGTTTATGTGGTCGTTTTTTAACATCCTGTATAAGTCACAATTGCAAATAGAGAGCGAACTAATAAACTGATTCGAAGAGTCAGGCGAATCACCGTTCTGAATGCTTGATGCGCTGAGCAGTTCTTAAGATTCTGGTCAAGAAACTATTATTGACTTCGGATCTCAAAAAGTTTGTTCTAAGTTTAGTCTAAGTAGGGCCCAGGTAGCCCGATCGGTAGAGTGTCGAATTGGGGCCGGAGGGTCCTGAGTTCGAACCTCGATGGTCGGACATCCACCGTCGTCATTTAAGGGGACTGGGCGCCGTTAAATATGCTCGTGGTCTCAATGTCCTCCAAGTGAAACGATACCTCTGGGGGTGCTAGCACCAGATAGCTATTAGCTCCTGGACTAGCTCTAAATTCTCATTAACTGTACGATCCGGTGATGGTGCTGCCATCTATCGGTATAAAAAAATAATGGAGGCAAGGCACTTAGTATGCAGTCCTCGACATAAATACAGTTGCAGTCAGTTGTGACTCGGAATCGGTTAGTCTAAGTCTAAGCCAAGGATGACATTAAAAGAGATGGGTGCAAAAATGTTTACGATACGTTCGTTCAACGAATGACTTAAAAAGTTGCAAATTCATGGGGACTAGGATGAACGATAGTTTTGTGTAGAGGAAAGTTCAGCTAGGCTCTGCCGCTGCTGTTATTTTTCTTATGGCAGAAAAGATATTACTTTTTGGTACACCTTCGCGCATATTTTTATTTATGGTGGAAGGGTTGCAGTTAATGCTGAAACGAAAAGAAAATAGCCATTACAGTCAATCATTTCATGTAGAAAATTTTCCCAGTATCCATTCTTAAATTGTCATGCTCATTAAAGAAAACTGTCTGCAATGGAGAATCGTTCAGATTTTTAAAATCCGAAATAATCGATTGGTTAATATGCAAAGAAAGGCTTTTAAAATCTTTCACGTTTCATGAACGGAGAACACAAAATATTTGTTTCAGACTTATTTTGGAGATTATGGAGTTGTATAAAAACTGTAACAAAAGTCTACATCACAAACATTTGTTTTTAGTAAGTTCTCGCAAAATACAATATAAAGAGTGACCGTTCCAATGTTTGATAGTCAATTACGCAAAGTTTTTTAAAAAATGGATTTAAATTGTAGCTTTTTTTAAGCCAACAAAAACTAAAAGGAATATTTTTCTGTATATTATCCGTAATACAAAGATAAATCTGCAAATCGTAAGCATAAAACATGTTAATTTTCAGAAGACGTGTTAATTTTTATTTAAGAAATTATAGATTATTTAAATGCGTTACTAAACATGTATTGAGCTGTATGAAACACAATATGAAAAGAAAAATATTGAATTCAGTGCGTATTTTAGAAAATGATTGCTCCGCTTTGCTTTTTGCAACAAAGATTCCGAAAGTTTGGTGCCAAAAGTCCATGCAGCTTTTGAGCTTTGCATCTAGTTTCCAGTTGAAGTAGTACTTATACTGTGATACAGAAGAATACCTTGAAACTCGTTCAATAAATTTCTACTCTATTTTTTCCGGTCTCTTATAGTTTTTGAAAGTGAATTTGTTAAAGGTGTGATTTTAGTTACATTTACATAAACTCTAGTTTCGGTTTTATTATTTCAATATAATATTCAATAAAAATAGATAGAAATTCATATTTTATGTGGCCACCACGCGCCGCAATAAGAGATGCTACACGACTCGGCATGGAGTGAAACGAAGTTTGAATATCTGTATGCGGAAGAGTATTCCATATTGTTTGCATGCGCAACCGAAATCCGTCTGTCGAAGCAACAGGACGAGGATCACGAGCGAGACGCCGCCCAACGAAATCCCACACATGTTCAATCGGTGACATATCCGGAGAATATGTAGGCCAAGGAAGAAGCTGTACCTGCTGCGAATCAAGGTAGGGTTTGACAGTCCTGGCGACATGTGGACGGGCATTATACTGCTGGAATTCAGCCCCTGGCAATCCTTGCAGGAAAGGAATAGCTTGGGGTTGTAAAACTTCGTTTATGTATCGAGTACTGTTCAAATTGCCCACAGTTCGTAACAATTGTGATCGTCCATGATATGGTACCCTAAACCATAACTCCGGGTGTTCGTCCAATGTGGCGTTCGATAATGCACTCCGGAATGTGCCGTTCACCGGCATTACGCCTGACACGAATTCAACCACCATGGAACCCAAAAATTGAAATGGGATTCGTTAGAAAAGACGACCTGCTGCCAATCAGCACGCCAGCTCCTATGCACATTGGCCCATTGAAGTCGCAGGTGGCGATAGTTTTGCGTGAGAGGAATCCTGTATAAAGGAATCTTTGCACGCAGTCCACGTTGCAGCAGATGTCTCCGAATTGATGAAGCACACAATGAAATACCTGTAGCTGTTGACCACTGTGCTGCCAATTGTCTAGAAGAAGTTGTGTGGTCCATCAGCGCCACACGCACCAGGTGTTTGTTGTCGCGAGCTGACGTCACATTTCGGAGTTCACTCCCGGATTTCCAAGCTGTCCGACCCTCGTCCGTCCATTGCTTCCAAACACGCATGATTGTGCTGCTGTTACGCTGCACACGAGCCGGCTACTGCACGATAAGACAATCCAGCTTCATGAAGACCGAAGATTCTGCACCGTTCAAACTCCGAAATGTGCTCAAATTTCGCTTTCTTTCGTCGAAGAAGCATAGTAAAGATTCAGTTAACGTTTACTTCAGCGTGTAACCACCCGATAATCATACACGCCTTGCTGCAGCCGTCTATTTATATTCGGTTCGATCCGCAGTTCAGAAGGCGCTGCTCAGCATACGCATGCGCTACCGGTCTTCAAATCTAATCATTTGCATATCATGCCCTATGCTTCACATTTCCTGCAATTTTAAGCTCACTTGCGTAAGTTCTTCGTGAAGTTACAATTTTCACTAACAGGAGTGTAGTTATATTATTGTTCTGGAACTTAAATATTTACGCCTTCAAATAAACTTTAAGCTTAATATAACCGTCTCGTTGTCACTTTCAAAATTAAAGTAACAAAAAAAGTCTTGCATCACGTCTTGATACAAATTTATTTCAAGAAATTAAAACAATGCTGCTTAGTTATTATTTTTTTAACTTATTTATTTATTTATTTATTTTATTTTATTTTATTTTTTTTTTTTTTTGTGATTTTTTTTCACTTAAATAAAATTGATTTCTCTCAACATACATTCCTTATTAGAGGCACAATACTTTATGATTAATAAATCTTGTTTCATAGTTGTAAACGGAAACGTAATCATATTTTTTTTTTACTAATTTGCATGCATGTAACTTTACTAGTTCACGAAGAAAGGAAGAAGCTTAAAAAACAGTTTTTATAGTGAAAAAAAAAAGAAAGCACGAGTTGAACTAGATAGAACACAGTTAAAATGATAAAATGCTTGTTTCTTTCGGAAATTATTAAAGCATCATCGCACACGTAAAATCTACTCAACTGATAAGTCAAAGATTATAAAGAATATATCTCCAAGTTGGTAAACTGTTTTCATTTCACGCATTAATGGCTTTCGTGTAGCCTTTCAAAAGAAAATTGAACATAAACTACTACAATATTCACGCATCACATGCAATACTTTATCAAAAAGTAAAATATGATTTACTTCAACTAAGGTAAAAGTCATGTATTGAGAATAAAAGTATTGCGTAGAAAGTTTCCTTTGGGGATGATGCCTAGCAACTAAGCTCATATAAAAGGGTGGTCCAAAAATTATGAAAGAAATTATTTATTGTTCCCGATTTCAAATGTATTGATATAAGTACAATGCCTTCGTAGTAAAATAGCACATACATCGATATTCAGGTAAATATTGAATTACTGGAAATAAATGATGAACAACAGGGAATAACTGATCTTGGGAAAACGGATAATTACCGTATTGAAATGTTACGAGAATAATCAAAATACTGCCATTTTTCGACGAGCATCTCGTTCAGAGTTCCAAGCGAAAAGGACACATAGTGAAGTGGTAATTACAGTCTGACCACCGATTATATGGAATTGGCCAATGTCTAGTTAAGACGAGTCTATCCAAAGGAGGGAGAAAAGTAAAAATGTGATGCATGTGTTTCGCTCATTTATACAGTAAAAGTAGAAGTCGGCCCCAAGCTTTAAAGAAAAAGTGTAAAACAGTTGCAAATTGTTTAATACCCTCTCAATAAGAACACGCAAAATGTCCCACCCCATTGTGCGTCGGGTTTCGTAATGGGGGGGGGGGCATCTAAAAACTGCTCTTTTGAGTATTTTTTTCGGAATTTTTAGAGCGCATTTCGAGTAGGAACATTATCCGGAGATCGTGCCGGCCAATCCATACGTTCTACATCCTCACTCTCTAAGAGCTGTTCGGCAGCTACTGTGCGATGACATGGTGCATTGTCGTCCATGAAAAGGAACTGCGGACCCATAACGCCTCTAAAAAGACGCACATATGGAAGAAGAATCTCATTACAATAACGGGTCCCGTTGACTGAACCTGCGTCGAAGATGTGAAGGTCTGTACGACTACCAAGCATGATGCCTCCTCAAACGAGAACACCGCGACCTGTCCCTTTCAATGATGTTCGAGGGATGATTGCGGCTTCCCCGCTCTCTCCAGATGAGTATGCGATGATAATCGCTATTCAGACTGAATCTGCTCTTATCTGTAAAGAGTACTCGTCCCCATTCATTGTCTCTCCAATTCCGGTGTTCCCGGCACCACAGAGAACGCCTTCTCCGATGGGCAGGCGTTAGAGGTACACACCGTATAGGGCGCCGTGCAAACAGACCACCACCGTGCAGTCTTCTGGCCACGGTAAAACGCGATATCGGTCTTCCAGTCGCCTGTGTCATGTGTCTAGCGATTTCTCCCGCTGTCTGCCGCCTGTTTCTTCTGGCCTGTAAGACAATATATCGGTCATCTGCGAGTGTGGTTCCTCGTGGACGACCACTACTGAACCCCCGGATAGCTGTTCCTGTAGTTTGAAATTGTCTCCAAAGTCGTGAAACGATGCTGTGAGCAATTCCGAACTCTGCAGCCACACTTGTCACACTGCGGCCTTCCTCCAACTTCTCAATTATTCAACCTCGGGTAAAAGCATCCAGATGTCGTCTAACAGATTGATTATTCGCCATTTCTCTCTGAGGCAGCAACTCGGTGTGATTTTAACTGCTATACGGCGTCAATCTCTTTGCCAGAAATACTGATCTTACACCGACAACATACTTTATACTACTCAGACACTCCCCCATTACGTCTGCCTGCATATCTGCGCATGTGCTACCGTACATCACCTTACTTAATCTCCTGCTTGGTCTTTCTGTTCGCTTTGCCTCTTCGTTCAGCTAATATGCTAATTTTTCGACTTCATCCTTAATTTTTGCACACCAGTGTATATATCTCTGTGTGTGTGTGTGTGTGAATGCCTCAAATACGTCATCAGATTGAGATTAACTCTCTTTGACAACTGGAGTTTTCAAATGATTTCTCCTAAGCTTATACCAAGAAGTTTTCGTTATCAAGATCTTTTTTGGTATCTAGATCCTCGGCAAAATCGTGATTGTTGCATCTAGTCCTATCCTGTATCCTGGAAGCAAGTGGACTTGGAGTGTATAGGAAGTGACCATCTCCCTGTCCTGATTGAAATTAACAGTAAATCATTTGTTACTACTAGCTTACGAAAACACTGGAACTTTAAAAATGCAGACTGGGACTATTTTGCTAATTTGATTGACAATGAACTAAAGTCAAAGCCCATGTGTAACAATGTCGATAGCGATTCGATCACTTTGAAAAAAGTAATCGCTAAATCTGCTAGGAGATCTATCCCCAGGGGAAAAATTAAGAACTTTAGGCGCTACTTCACTCACGATTGTGCTATATTACAGTCACTGTTGGAAAAAAGAAAACAGCTACAGAACGATTTAGTCAATTCCAACAATAGTTTGACCAGAACTGATTTAAATAAAATAAATGCAGAGATTAAGTGTGCTTATGCTCTTATTAAGAGACAAAAATGGAACGACTTATGCACAGAACTTGATTCAAGATCATCCGTTACAAAACTGTGGAAACTAGTAAAAAACATTAGTAAAGAACAGCTACAGGTTGAGAAATGCAATACTATAAGGGATAAAGATGGACATATTGCTCAGGATAATAAACATGCGACTAATCTGCTAGGCTCTCATTATCAACAGATGAGTATCTTGAAGTTTTCAAATGAAGAAAAGACGATAAAGAAAAGGGCTAGCAAAATCGTACATGGTTGTCGCTCTTCTCAACTCGGAAATCCAATCTTTAGGAAAGAATTTCTTTTACATGAATTAGAGATGGCGCTTGGAGATCTTGAAGCGGATAAATCGCCTGAACCTGATGGAATTCACGGCCAGATGTTATTTCACCTGGGAAATGAGGAGAAACGAAGACTTTTGGATATCAGGAATGAATCTTGGAGTCGGTGGCGTCTCCCCCCAAGATTGGAAAAGGGCAATTATTATCCCTATTAGAAAATCTAATAAAGAAGCCTCTTCCCCTGAAAGTTATTGGCCCATTTCCTTGACATGTATTACCTGCAAAGTAATGAAAAAAATGATTTTAAAGAGACTAAATTTTTATCTGAATACTCACGACCTTCTTCCGAAGGGATAATATGGTTTTAGAGCAGGACATAACACCTCAGATCAAGTGCTTTATCTCTGTCAAAAGATTAGAGATGCCCATAATAAAACCCCCACTAATCATACTGTGGCGGCCTTCCTGGACCTGACTAAGGCCTTTGACAGGGTATGGAAGCAAAAGCTCATAACTAAACTCTTTGAGTCCTTTGGAATCCATGGGAAGGCCGTGGCCTGGATTTACGACTTTTTGAGAAACAGATTCACCCGGGTAAAGTTCAACAACACTTTTTCGGAGAGCTTTGGGCTTTTTCAGGGTGTTCCTCAAGGATCTGTTCTGAGCCCAACCCTATTCTCATTATTTATAGCTGGACTTGAGAGGGAGGTTTCGAAAAGATGCGAAGTGGGGTTGTTCGCAGACGATTTAGTGCTATGGGACTCTGGCCCTGACATCAATAAATTGGAACGTTGCATCAACTCTACACTCAATGAAGTGTGTATTTTCGCAGAGGGTCACAAATTGTATTTGAACCCTTCCAAGTCTACAGTTAGTTTCTTTAAAACAAATAGGAGATTTTTCAACTATCAGCCAAAAACCTATATGAATGCTCATCCGCTTGCGGTGGAAAATCACACTAAATACTTGGGCTTTGTTCTGGACAGCGAAGTTACTTGCAATAGACATATCGATCACTTAATACAAAAAAGCAAAAAATGCTTAATGATCTTAAAATATATTTCAGGGCGCGACTGGAGTGCCGACTCTAAAACTCTCAGAACTACTTACATGGCCCTAATAAGGCCTATTCTAGAACACGGCTATCCAGTCTACAGCTGTGCCTCAAACACCAACTTGCAAAAGCTTGAAAGGGTACAGCTTAGTGAAGCTCGTATTATTACAGTACTTCGTAACAGTTGCCCAAATGCGAAAGTACTATATGAGACCGATCTGCAATCTCTCAGCCTTAGGAGAAAAACTAATTTGGTGAAATATTTCTCAAAGCTCACCAGTTATGGGACCCAGAATCGAACGTCTGAGTTGTTGTTGGGGTGGACCAACAATAAAAGATTAAAGAAAAATAGCCCTTTAAGCTTGGCTGACTCAGACAACTTGATCCCCAAAAAATGTAATTCATAGTTTGAAACAGAGCATTAATCCCTCAATTGGATTAAACAGAGTCTACTTCCACACGGATCTTCCTTCCCAGGTGAACAAGAAATCCGATGCACCGGCTTATTTGATACAATTGGCTTTAGAAGTGATAAACAATATCTCTGAGGACTCTATTATAATGTATACGGATGGTAGTAAGGATGAACGTAACTGCGCTGGTAGTGGTGTTCATATTTTATTCCAAGAGTATGCAACAAAATTAAGCAGAAGAAATCCAGACTGTTGCTCAGTTTTTAGAAGAGAGCTTATTGCTATCGATGAGGGGCTCGGTTCAATTTTGTCTTCTCCCGGCTCTTCAGCCGTTTGGATTCTGTCAGATAGCCGAAGTTCCATCCAGTACCTCTCTAATTGGCATAAAGTGGGTGATGGTACTGGTGTTTCTATTATTAACAAACTGGAGCATATTTCTTCTTTTCGAGAGGTGCATTTTCAGTGGATTCCATCTCACGTTAAAGTACACGGTAACGAGATGGCCGATATCTTGGCTAAAAAAGGGACAGGTGAGCTATTATATACACCTGATTCCTTGACTTACTAGAAGCTATTTTCTAAGGCTAAAAGAGATGCAAAGTCCTCCTGGACTGTCCCTTCTACCCATAATTGGTACCAGGCGAAGTGCCCGGGAGGTGCATTATCTCTCAAGTGTGGTAGGCGAGATCAGATGACCATCACTAGGCTCATTAGTGGACACCTAAAATCATTGACTTATTGCAGTGGAAAACAGACTTTTCCAACCTGTGTGAAGTGTGCCGACTATCAGGCCACCGTCGAACATATACTGAATTGTCTGGGACTTTCAATATTGGATCTTTTGGCGGATCCAATGTTGGTGTTGGATTTTTTGAGAGTGACGAATTTCATAGACCTGGTTTAGCGCTGCTAAACACCAGAGATTTGCAACAACAAATGCATATAATTGAGCGTTTCAGTCCACTTTCAGACTTTTCAAACATTCACTATATATTCAATGAACCCCTCAGAGCAAACAACATATGATGCACAGAAAGTCTTCTAGAGCAGAAGGCTTGGCTGTTGTAATAGAAGCCAGGTGATATTTCTGTGGTGTTTTCTCCTTCCTTATACCCGTCAAAATTGATATTAGCTTTCTCATATTTACAAGTACATATGCACTGCATTACCCGCATATTTCCTTGAAGCTTGTAGATCATTACCGAAAAAAAAAAATGATGGAGAGGGTATCTTTCATTTATAACATATATGACACCAGCTGTTTGTTTTGTGATGGTGGATGGATCTTTTGCTTCAAGTAATAACGCTTTAACGATGTAGGATTTCCTTCCTTATGAAACCAAATTCATCGAATACTTATGGAGGATCAGCGCATAACTCGTAGTGGAAGTTTGTTACTCCATCCTTACTGTACCTACCATTCAGAGTAAAAGATGGTTTGGGTTTACAAATCTTTACAGATAGTAACTACTCTCGTAACAGAAACTAGAGACTTAATTGCATACTTCCGTTACCCGTAACAGGGAGGTGAAAAGGTAAGACATAACAGGGGACGTGAGGTCTCAGAGACCGCTCTACTTTCAAATTTTTTAAAAATCGTGTAATTAAGACACATTTCTGTAATTTCCCTTAACTGCTTTTAGCACTTCTATTAACACGGGAAAAAATATTTATGAATTCTGAATCAAAATATCCCTTTTCCGAGGAAATTTTACTAGAGACTAAAGATTTTTCAAGAAAATTCATGTTCTGCAGTAAATAGTTCACTACTCGTAATAAAAATGAATCTATTATTTATTAAAGATTTTGTTTTAATTGTTTAATATATACAGGACATTTTTAATACCAGAAAATTGATTATATCACGTTACGATAAAATTTTGACAGTCGTTTAACTTTTAGTATTTTGCGTTGTATTTTCAGGAATAATTCAGCCCTCATTGTGACTAAAACATCATTGCGTACTTTTTGTGAACGTTTCAAACAACTCTCAACCTCAACTAGAATATTTTGCATTTCTTCCGCATAACGTGAATTAGATAAAGGAACCCCTATCTTTACGGATCACCATGTCAACGAATGCCGAAAATAGTAACACTGAAGGGGAGGCGCGGTCTCACAGACCACTTCTAAAGAATGCAACGAAATTTAAACAAGATGCACTTGCCAAAATATGCTGAAAAGCAAGGGGGTGTTCAAGGTTACAAAACAAAAAGCTATTGGGAAAACCTTTCAATCGAACTGAAAGTAAAAGAGGGATGATCGGATGAACTTTTGAGCGGTCTGTGAGACCGCACCTCCCCTGTTACGGGTTAAAAGGAAAAAAAAAATCCTGCGCAATAAATGTTATTAAATAGGTCCTGCTTTATTTAACAATGCTTATTTTTAACCGACTTCAAAAAGGGGGCGGTTATCAGTTCATACCGTATGTATGTTTTTTTTTTGTTTGTTTGTCCACTCACAGCGTCTCACCCAGTGGACCGATTTTAATGATTCTTCTTTTGATGGATAGGGGATGGCTCAATTTAGGTCCCATTACTTTGTTTGACCACATTTGTTCGTTAGAAAAAAAGTTATGGTCAAAAAACAGTAAATTTCATGCAATTTCCCTATTAAATGATTAAACATAAAACCCGTTGCTTCAACAATTTGGTGCCATACAACAATAATATTAATAGTAATTGTGGTTATAATTTTGAATGGAGGCTTCTCTGAAGCAAGCATCAAGTTTCTTCAGTGTCATTGCTCTATAGTGGGGGTAAACCTAACGTGGAAGCGAGGTTTATGCAGTGATTAGGATATGCTTAGCCTTCACAATGCTACTAGGCTAGGTTTGCTTCAACTATAGTAGTATTTTTATCGTTATCAAATATGCTAATAACAGATGATTTGGGCTGAGTAAGGAGATACAGGATTGCACAAAAAACAACTATGCTGTGAAATGTAAATTAGTTAGGGAAAACGTAATATTTAAATGGTTGTGATTAAATTAACACACAAATAAGTTCCAGTGAGGAACAAAGATAAATTTTTATTGTCAATCGCTTAAAGTTTAAGGCGTGTTTTTATTTTTTAGTATGGAGCATTTTTATGAAAAAAAAAAGATAAAGTTTCGTTATAGTAACTTCTTAATATTTCTGAAATACATTTACACTAAAAAGAATAAAAAAAAAAATTTTGAAAAAAAAAAATAGAACAGACTTCAAAATTGCTCTAAAAAGGGAAAAATAATTTTATTCTTTAAACACCATTGATAATACTTTTAAACATGATTTTTGAAGTTGGCGCAAAAACGATCGATAAAATCATTCACAGCCATAACTCAGTTACAACTATAAATTAAATCAGGCCCAGTTTCTTCACTACCACATGCATTGATGACAGCATATTTGAGTAACGATATAAATGTTTCGTTCCTAACTTTGGATGATTTTTTGATAACAATATGAACGAAGCGTGGTTACAATGGATTTTACTTTTTGTTTTTGCGCCAACTTCAAAAATTATATTTAAAGGTATTATCGATGGTGTTTAAAGAATAAAATTATTTTTCACTTTTTAGAGCAATTTTGAAGTCGGTTCTACTTTTTTTTTTCAAAACTTTTTTATTCAGAAATTAGTGGTTGCTTTTGTCTTAATACTGTAAACGCTTTATTTTCGATTGCTTTTTGTACGTCGACCGCACCTCCTCTGTTACGGGATTATAAAGAAATGTCACTAAATTTTTTAGCTTCCATTCATTTTGTTTCTACCCCAACGTTAAAGGCCTCATCACGTCTTATTATCAGCGATCGACCAGTATCAAAGAGCAATACCACTACCAACTTCAGTCAATACCTGTAGAGAGAAAAGAAACTTCTGATGGCTTTAAAAACAGATTGTGATCTACAATCTAGGAGACAAAAAGGTGTAAATATTTAGCATTCTACCATTTGCTCAAAATGCCCCAAGTTAGGTTACTGTCCGAAATATGAGCAATAGACTTGTAAAAGAAACACATCTTAAAGATTGTGTTTGAAAAATACAATTAATACAAGTTTGAACTGTCAGAGGATACTCTAAAAAACGCAGGATTATATTCAAGAAAAAAGAAAAAATATTTTTAAAAAACGTCATCCAACTGTGCAATTTTTAAAAGTGTGTCAAATGATGTAATAATAAGCAACTAGTAAAGTTTTTTAGAAAATAAAATGGAATTATGCGGATGTCTTTTAAAATTGTGTTTGAAAGTAGCCTTTTTTTATTTAACGCATTGCTTGAGAGTAAATGGTAGTCACAAAATCTAATCTACTGTTGAGGAAGAGAGTTAGAAGAAAGAATCCTTTTTTTTGAAAGGAGTTTTTTCTCAGTCTAAAATTTTATCACACGCTAAATTTTACCTTGCCAACTATTTTCCATTGATTTATTTCAACAATAAGTGTCACGTCATTCTAATGTTCTCATTAAAAAATAATTACAATATTGTAGAGTTTATATTAAATTGTGCACACGTTTTTCTTGCAAAGAGAGAATTCATCACTGAAAAATAAACATTTAACTGCATAACTTCCTCCCCCCCTCCCGCAACAAGTTCATTCCAATACATAATGGATCGCAAACATTTCAAAAATTCAATACATTAAAATGAATCATCTTTTGAGATAAGAGTATCATTTTGCTACTAATACTAATTAAACGTAGGTTGCTGCGTAATGTTAGCTTCTAATTTAAAAAAGGATTATTGAATTAAAAACTTCATTCAAAGATGGTAATTTTATCTCATTCGGTACCATTTGTATACGAAACTAAAAATGATATGCCTCATTAAATTGATATCCAAGTTAAAGCGAGCATTTTTTGCCGTTTTGTATCGTTTTCAAAACGTGCATTAATTAAAGAAATGACCCTTCTGTTTCGTTGCATAAGAGCATTCAGAAGCATGAAAATTTTCAGCATCGATTTAAGCATCAGTTCCATCATATTCATCGCAGGACTCGAATTGTAGCCTTGTTTTTTATCCCAAAAAATAGTGTTCGCGTTTCCTATGGTAACGGCACGTTCTGTTCCTGGAAAGAAGATTCAAAGTATTTTTTGAAAATGAATTATTTGCTGTTTAAATCAATTTACATCTTTTACGTTACTTCTTTTTTTAGACTTAAATGTTTTTATACTAATTCATTTCATTAAAAGGAGAACAGTACTCTACGAAAGCATGCATCAAGTTTTTATGACCTTATTTTAAAGTTAATGAATATTTCTTAAAGTATAGAACAAAAAAGAAGAAATTAATGAGTGAACTAGACTAAATGTTTCAATTATAAATCCTTAGTTTGACGTTCTTTTTTTTTAACATCGTCCAACTCTTTTTCTTTAGCACGAACTAAGCTGAAAAATGCTTTTCTTTTTCTTTTTTTAATGCTAATAATATTATCCGGTAAAAGGTTTGGTAAAAGGTAAAGTAGTAAGTAGGAAAAAAAATGTACAAAACGAACGTTGCTCTGGAAGTTAACTGCACTCAATTCAGTCCCACACTCAATGATATCTTTTCTACATGTTTCTGATTTCGAGTATACAGTTGAATCACTACAGTAGGCCGAGTGGGGCGGGGGCTAGCAGTCCCCTTTGGGTAAAATCTTTCTGGGTGGTGACACTTAAAATTAATTTGCAAGTGTGGAAAAAAGGTGGTTTCCTGTGGGGCAGGCCGTTCGGCCTTTATCAGAGCTAGTTCACTCCCAAACATTGCATCAGTCTTTCATGTACCACCATTAAAGCTCTGATACTTGATACACAAGTAGCTTTGACCAGATGGAAGTAACTGAACTCTCTTTGATGCGAACTAGGAATTTTCAATTTTGCCTAGGGAATTCAAAACCAAATGAATTTTCAAGGGGTCGTGATTTTCTGCATCTCGAAAATCCATCGACTGATCACCTCAGGTCAGAACCCGGGTTCAAGGCGAAGAATGCCAGCGCCTCTTCATCACGCCACCAGCCGGATAAACGGTAGAAAAGAAAGGTAAAAACTTAAATACTTAAAATTTTCTTCAATATTTTAAATTATATTTACTCTCTCAAACGTGGTAGCATCACAAGGGGAAGGGGAGATCGCAATATGTATAGGACGCACTTTTGGGAGTGACACCAAATTGGATTTAAGAGTTTATGAAAAATATATCTAATTCAACTCTGGTTTTTTCACCTATGGTTTTAAAATATATTTAATCTATCAAACACAGTGGAATCACTACAGGGCCATTTAAGCCCAGCCAACTAACGCTGCGGCGGTGGCGTCCTTATCGCTAAGGCTGGGGTGTTTCCGCCAAATAAAATCCATCTGGGGTTGACCCCCAAAATGAATTTCTAAAAATTATAAATATTGAAATCTCAATATGTTTTATGCTAAATTGGCTCTGTCAAACTTTCAAAAGAAATTAATAACACTTTCGCACAAAAAAGCTTTTTTTTAGACCATTTTTCAACAGTTCGATATTTTTGCAAGTTAGTGCCTACCGGTGATTTTCAAACATTTTATCTAAGAAACTAAAATTGTTTTTTAGTACTAGAAAATTGAAGAAAAAGTAAGATGGTCTGACATTGTCTCAATTTTTGCTTTCAAGAAATAGGAAAACTATTTTTAATAATATCTAATACCATAGATGTTATTAATAATATCTATTGGCCGACTGGTGGCGTGATGGTAAGACGCTGACCAACTGCGCCTTAGAGTCGGGTTCTAACCTACCTGCGGTCGTCAGTCGGTTGATTTTCGAGATGCAGAAAATCATCAGCGTCCAAGTCGTATGTTTATGCGGCATGTAAAAGATCCCTTGGGTTTTCGTTTGGCTTAGCATTCAATCAGCAAAATTAAACTCCTGCTGCAATTTTGCATCATAACGAACCCAGGTGCCTCCATCTGGTGGAAACTGAGCGTCAAAAACTACTTGTGTCATTCATCAGCGCATGAATGATGGCACATGAAAGACTTATGCCTTGTCGGGGAACGCATTAGGTTTGGTTATGGCCAAATGCCCTCTTACGCAGCCCCAGTGGAAACAAATAAATAAAAAAAAAATGCAGTTGAGCCCGCTTAATGGAATATCGGATGATAGGATATCCCGCTTAATGTAATAAAATTCCAACGTACTACACTGTTGATGTGTGTTATTTTTATCCCGGATAATGGAATATCCCGCTTATTCGAATAACTTTTCCTGGCAAATTGCCTATTCCATTAAGCGGGCTCAACTGTAATCTAACACAGTATACTATCAATATCTCAAACTTCGATGCCTCAAAAACCTTTATATGACGAAAAAATAATGTTCCTCTTTATTTTACGTATTTATCTAATGCTATTTTTCATTCTTATGTCAAAGAGTTTTTAATGAAAAGCTTGTTATCTCAAATATTTTTCTAAGTCAAATGTAATTTTACCGGAAAAACCGCAGTTTATTGTCTTGAAGCAACTCGAGGAATGTTTATAAAAATTTTGCACACCCTTTATAATTTCTCTCAGAGGTTACGAATGATTTGGAGAAGCTTATCTACTGTCCCTTTCACTCTAGAGCACGGGGGTGTCTGAAAATGTAAGTCCTGAAATCTTAAAAAACCTACCTAAAACATTTCACCCCCTTCTCACGCCATTTTGTTGGACCTTTTGACTCTATTTCCAAAAAGGGGAGATGAACGGAAAACCCCTTTAAAGATACAGAGAATAGTGCAATCCTTTGTCCAACTTCTTCTGTTCCGGTGCGCTCGAAATCCGTTTGAAACCGTTCTGCAAATCGGTAATCCAAATCTTAGATAAGTTTAGTCGTGGTAAATCACTTCATTTTTCTACTTCACTAGAGCGTCCTTTTAATTTTTTTCCCTCTATTATTTTTGGCTCATTTTAAATATTAAAATGTTTTATTGTTTTAAGATTTTTTTTCCACTTTCATTACATGTTTCCACTTATTTTTAACCATTGTGACTAATTTTTAGAATATTATTTTATTATAATAATGACTTTGTTATCTGGAAAACTCGATATCTCGATTTTTTTACCGTCTCTTCGTCTTTGTGCTTTCAAGATTGCACAACATGTTTTGCCGACTAAACTTTGAAGCAAGTCAGAGACAATGTGACTGAATAAAAATAAGATGCATTCAAAACGTAAGTTCCTGTGTTGTAAAATAACTACAGTTGGAAAAATATGTTCATATTTTCATTCTGCAGTTTGATTTTTTTTATTTGTTTAATTATTTATGTTTTTGGCAACGGATAATAAGACAGGTTTAGAGTAATTTTTTTTAACAGAAAGAAAAAGCTGCAAACTAAGTTATTTTTGATGAAAATTAGTTCTTTATGTGGAATTTCTTTTCCTATTTATTTTATTAAGTTTTTTTTTTTTTTTAATCAGCAGGAGAAAAATTACATCCGCTTACAGGCGCTTTTTTTTACCCAAAAGAAAAAGATACGAAGCGATTTTTTTCTTTTTCTTTTCTTTTTTTTTTTTTGATGAATGTGTTTATTTTTGTATGATCTTTATTTTATTATTTTATTTTTTTAATTAACAATTAACGAATTTTTTGGTAGGAAAATCATCATTTTTTTTAAATTGCTTTTTTAAAAGTACTGTTTCTTTAGTTGTTTATTTATTTTCAACTATATTTATCTGTAGATATAGTATTGAAGTAAGAGATATATTTGATTTCTAGAAAATGTGAATATTAGCTAGTTAAAAACTATTGATCATATGCTAGAGAGCCGATGTTGGTATACAGGAAAGTAGGATAATTTAGTTTGGGACGGACCTTCTTGTAATTAAAATTTTGAAGTCTACCCTACATTTGATTAATGATACTTATGTAACTGTTATAACTTTTCTTTTTCATTACACGTTTCATCTTAACATGACATATTTCTAATTCATTAAAAAAAAAAAAAAACTTTAAATGTACTTCGTTCCTGAGAATAAGAAAAACAGTGTGTTTATCATAAATCACACACACAAAAAAATCTGGGTGAGAAATAAAAGGACATAGACACACGCAAATGGATATAAAGCACAAATTTTTACACGTTTTATCCGTAATTTACTCCAGTAGAAGCTTAAAAGTTCGGAAGTTTCAAAACATATCTTCTAAAACTTGCAAACAACCTTACAGAAGAGCAATATACCATTCATTTTATGGCTACTCTGATACACTAACGGTCTCATTTTAAATTTTTATTGAGCTATAAGTATTCTATTCATGCATTTTACGGGCTTATTCTGGCTTTAGTGATTTGTGGCAAATGTGCTCTAAGAGCTGTTAAAATATTTAATCACGCATAAACGCAAAAATCTGACTAGGTTTCTTTAACAGTGGAAGATGGCTTATGAGTGTCACATAAAATAACGTGAACAATAAAGATCAAGCATATAAAATACGAAAATAAAGGAAGAAATGAGTAAAATAATTATCTAGTAAAACAGTGAGGAACGTTTAAGGTTTTTCTTCAGCACTAACAATACTTTGATACGTAATATATGGTGAATTATAATTAGCAATAACCATGACTTCGGAGTTAACGTACGTTTAATACGAGGAATCGTATATGATTATGAGAAACTAAACACACACACATTCTACTGAAAGGTGTATCCGTTGTTTACGGTGGGGTAAAAATAAGCTATAATACGTCTAAAAACTATATGTGTTCACAAAAATATGGCAGTTTTTTTTTTTTTTTAATTTTCAGCATGCATTAAAATATGTCTATGGTTGAAAACAGCTTACAGTAGACCACTAAACTGCAAAAATGTTTTTTTTTCGCGATTTTTAAGATGAAAAATAATAAGTATAATGTTTTTTTTTTTCATTAATCTGTTTTTGTTTTTTCTCGAAATGACTTCCGTTTCATAGAAATTGACTAGTTAAATTTGTTTCAAACGTTTTAATGTCGTTGAGCCAAAAAAAAAAAAAAAAAAATCATAAAATTTTTTTCACGATAAATTTGCACTGTTGTTAATTCTTCACAGATATTTTGAAAATTATTGAGTATACCATGTCAGAGGTAACTTTTGCAGAAGGTTTTCTTTTCTTCATGTGAAGAGTAAAATTCTTTAACGCAATCAATTTCCCCCTTCTATATATGAAAATTGGAATTTCGCTAAGTTTGACATTTTCTCCCTTTATTTTTCATTTAAAACTGTCGGTTTAGTTCCTTCAACTTCAACTGCAATATTTTCTCCTCTGCTTAGCTAGCACTATGCATATATTCTATTAATTAATCAGAAATTGGGGAGCTATATTTCAGCTTGCAATATTTTGCACAACATTAAGCAAGAAATCAACACATAGGATTATGTGTCCGCTGATTTTGCTAAGCTTACCAAGCTTAGCAAAATTTTTAGATATTTGTAAAGACATAATTTTGAGAAATGAATCCAATAAATTAATTGAAAAGGCATTGAAAAATATTGGGTTCTTTTTTGGCCATTTTAGTTAGATATTAAAAGGTAATAGTTACAAGCTACACACTCATGAAGGGTAATGGACCTCCACCGTCTGCCAGAAACCATAAAGTTGTTTTGATAAAATAATGTATAGTAAAAACAAAATATTAATGAATTAAAAAAAAAGTTTTAGTTTGTTTAAAAACCTCAAATATTTGCTTTTTTTTCTTTTTTGCATAGTTTGAATATACAGTTGTGTTAAAAATCCTTGCGTGATGATAAAACATGGTTCACATTTATAAACCTAGTGCTGAAAAGTACATAAATATCAACGAACTTAATTAAAAAATCTTTATACAATGGGAATTTTGCAACTTAGTGAAACAAAAGAAACATTGCAAATTATTATTTTCATTTACAAATCAAATACCTTTTCTCCTACAATCATTTAGTTTTACTAGTAAAGAATCGTCAGGTGTGTAAAGCAGTAAGAAAGTTGGAAGAAAAGAAACGTTCATTTTTGCTAGGTTCTTTTTGGAAGCTTCCCTGTTTCCCTGTTCACTAATGGTGTAGCAATTTAAGTAATTTCACTAATTTACTCTATATGAAATCTACCTAATAAATTTTAAATTTCCGTGCCTAGTTTTTTGCTGAAAACTGTGAAAATCATAAAAAAACTCAGACGAAAAACTTTGACGAAAATAAGATATATTTTTAGAAACACATCTTCACCACTAAGTTAGAGAAAGTCTAAATAAATATAACAAATAATGCAGTTGCCAATATAAAATAAACCGAACCGTGTAATGAATAATCAACAGGACATGTCTTCCATTCTTATCATTATATAAGGAAATTCAATTAGTTTTGAAAGAACAATGGACTCCAGCACATGCATGGTTTTAGAGAAAGTTCTTACATCTTCAGCCTTGAAACAAATCGCCATAATTTAGTAAATACAGGTTCACTCTTTAATATTAAACGCGGGTAGTTTTCTAGAAATTTGAGCTAATGATCATTATTTTATAATTTTATCCCTGGAAGTTTCTAAAAAAAGATTAAAAACTAAATATACGAACGAAACAAACTTTTCATTTATAATCATTACATCTGAGTTGCTGTTTTTATTTTAAACCTTTTAATCTGAACTTAGAATTAAATTTCACCACATTTCCCGGGAAGTGGTTTAGGAATTTATAAAAAAGCATACTTTCATTTAAACATTTAATCCCATTACAGCAAGCGTTTAATCCTTTCAAAAAGCATAGAATATTGAAAAATACTTATACTTTTATTAGACGACGAATAGAAAATGTAATCTAATTCCGGAAACACTTTGGAAAAAGGGATTACCGGTAAAATCCTTTTGGGTATTATATGTTAACTAAAAATGAATATTGTTTTCTGAATTTAATTACGATATTTTACGAGCATGAAACTTTTGCATCACGTAAATAAAGAAAAATGTTTTCTTTGATGTTTAACTGTTTTGAAATTCTTCATCAAAAGTAGGTTTTTAGGTGAGTAAACTTGTTTCCCTTTGAAAAGAAAAATGCATTTCATTTTCGTAAGTTAGTCATCGTGGCTGATGTAGAAGCAAAAGAAGTGTAATTCCTTTAAATGGAGATAACGTTTATCTGTGTTAAACTTTTACTTTTACTTCGTTAAAATGTTATTTCTGAAAAGATGATGTATATTTTAATGGTTTACTACTTTTACATGTTGTAATTGTTAAAATTACTTTAGTAGGAATAATGAAAGATTTAGTTTTAGGAATTGTTGACTTTGGTTTTATATATATATATATATAGAGTTTAATGTCCTACAACTAGGAAATGCTGCCAAAATCTATGGGAAATGCGTACTCACTTTAAAAGATACTTGTTTTACAAAAACGTTTTTTATGCTGTCATCCACATTTTCAAGAACTCAGTTATGTAATGAAATAGGGAAATATTTTCAGTAAATATCAGCTTCAGACTAAAATCGAACTTTCTATTTTATACTTAAAAAAATTAGCGTGTATGCTTTTTGACAAAAAGCATTATTTGTCTCCGCTTTTAGTTGAAGTTAAATAGCGTTTAGCATTTTTAAATTTATTTATTCGGATAGTACAAGCAGGTAATAACAAAACCCAGTGAACAAACACAGTTTGCGATTTTTTTTTTTTTTTTTTGTGAAACAAAGCTTCCGAAACAAAAGTACACATATTAGTAGAAATAACTCACTTCTACACAATCCTAAAGAGGAAAATTACTAGAAAATATTGTGTTCGTCGACTAGCTAGGCGTGTCCGTTTACCGGGTAGTTGCATCATATTTAATTTTTATTCCCCAAAAACCGAAAGCAGAAATATAAAAGTTTGCAAATTTTTAAAACAAAGAAACATATCAATAAACATGTTTCAAATGTGAGCTTTTAAAGATCTTGTGAAAATCTGAATGTAACACAGTGCTGAAGTGTTCGTTTACTGGTGAGATTACCCTCTTTCTATGACAGTTTAAAAAAGAATGGATGAATGAAGCATTCAGCAAGTGGGATAAAAATTAACTGTTCGTTTTAGAGGATTGACTTATCGATTCTAAATAAGGTTCACGAACCATCGAATTCACGAACAGGAACATTACTATAATTAAACATGTTTAACATTTATCTTAGATAAAGTATTTACGTCTTTTCAAATATAAGTACAAAAGAAACATGATAGTGTTATTAATAAATCCAATCAGTGTTAATATAGGTGAGTAAAACGCACTGAAGTAAATACGCTTTACTTATTTGTAAAAATCAATATTTTAGATTAAAAAATAGCTTCAGCTAAAAATATCCACATGATGTATCAATGCTAATAATATAAAGCTGTAGAGTTTGTTTATTTGAACGCGCTAATCTCAGGAATCGAATTGAAAAATTATTTTGTGTTGAATATTCCACTCATTGAGGAAGGCTATAAGCAATACAACATCACGCTATGACTAACAAGAATGGAACAGCAATAAAAAATGTTATAAAAACGTGAATATTCATAAAAATGCTTTGAACGCAGAATACGCGTAGCCACGGTGGCTCGACATGAAAGAGCGGTCTTCGCCATCCAGTGGGTGTAGGTTCGAGTCAACCATGAGGCGAATTTTGAGGGTACTTCCCAGAGAATATCCTAAATGATGAAAAAATTATTTGTAAAGAAAAAATATATACGTATCACATTGTATTATTTTTCTTATTAACTAATAATACAAAGCTGAAGAGTTTGTTTGAACGTGTTAATTTTAGAAACTAATGGTTCGAATTGAAAAATTATTTTTGTGTTGAATAGTCCATTTATTGAGGAAGGCTATAGGCTATTTTTTTTTTAAAATCCGACTGATATATTCTGAGATATATAATCCGAAATATTTATAATAGCAAATTAAATGTTTAATTAATTACTGTTTAAGGCTTTCACGGCCGGCGTCAATGTGAGGAGATAACATTTCCGGGCTTATTGGCCGTGGTCTAATTGGAGTAGAAATTCCAGACGTTTCGGCTTGCTTTGCTGCAGCCATCATCAGTGGTTTGAGTTTGGTGAGACTGATTCCTGGCTTCGGTGGCTCCGGTATTTAAGCAAACTGCTTCTGCGCTGCTGATTGGGAGGCGTTCTCAAGCCGCTGGTGGAATAAGGTTCCTGACTGGATGAGATTCAAGCCGCTGGGTGATCCTGGTACCTGAACTCAAACCACCACCCGAGACAAAAAATGGTTGTCATCAATACCCTCATGCACCGAGCAGAAAGAATCTGCGAAAAGACACATTTGAAGGAGGAACTGAAACACCTTGAGCTAGCATTTCAAGCCAATGGATTCACTAGAGGAGAAATTAGAAGAGCCCTTCATCCCAGGAGGTCCATAAATAACGAACAGAAGCCTACCCCATCTGAACCATTAGGGAAAGTGTTCTTACCCTACCTACACAGAGTTACTGACTGAATTGGAAAACACCTTGAAAAACATAACATCAAGACCATTTTCAAGCCCACCACTCAACTCAGGAATTGTTATCGCCCGGTGAAAGACCCCCGTGACCCTTTCTCCACATCTGGAGTTTACGAAATTCCGTGCTCCTGTGGATCAGTTTATGTCGGAACTACAAAGCGCAGCATCAAGACACGCCTTTCTGAGCATGTTCGTCATTGCCGTTTAGGAAACTATGACAAGTCAGCCGTAGCCGAACACAGCCAACAAGAAGGAGTCCACAACATCAAATTTAAAGACACAGAAATCTTGGCTACAACATCTCATTACTTTGCCCGTCTTCATCGCGAAGCTATAGAAATGTTCAAACATCCCTTTAATTTCAACAGAAAAGAGGAGAATTTCAATTTACCAAAAACATGGCACCCTGCCCTTAGATCCACTCGCCACAACAGTCTAAAACATACTATGGTCCCATCCAATCAGAAACCGGCAGCCACCACGGCTTGTGAATCCCATCCAATCAGGTACCAGGATCACCCAGCGGCTTGAATCTCATCCAATCAGGAACTTTATTCCACCAGCGGCTTGAGAACGCATCCCAATCAGGACCAGCAGCGCAGAAGCAGTTTGCTTAATTACCGGAGCCACCGAAGCCAGGAATCAGTCTCACCAAACTCAAACCACTGATAATGGCTGCAGCAAAGCAAGCCGAAACGTCTGGAATTTCTACTCCAATTAGACCACGGCCAATAATCCCGGAAATATTTTCTCCTCACGTTTAATTAATTGTTTAGTTCTATTAATTCCTAATAGATGGCGCCGAAAGAAACGACTGCTGCGAGGAATCATGCCCATGCTACGCTATTGTGATCAGCAAACAAATGTTTGAAAGCGTTTTTTTTTTTTTTTTTTTTAATGTTCAGGTACATTATTTGATTTTGTAGGATTTTCCTTTTGTGTTTTGTTCTCCTTATTTCCTCAACATTTGTTTTTATTCTTATAGTTAAACATAGTTACTTATCTAAGTAAATGATTTGATTTGTCGTATTATTTAATTGTGATTGTCCTTTATAACGTTTTATTATAGCATTGTTTATTTGGCGATGCACTTCAAATGGCAGGGAAAAAACCGCTTCACTCGCTAAAGGGCAAGGTTACGGTAGCGTGATTGCTTGGCGCGTTAAGCGATGAACTATGTAGTAAAAGTATTATTTTGAGTTTTAAAGCTACTGTTAATATTTTTATGTGTTTTAGCCAATAGTTTAAATTTCAAAGATACTTTAATAGGTTTATTGAAAAGGTGTGAACGCATTTAAGTTGAAGAAAAATGATCATTTCACATCAGAAAGGGGCGGGCTCGTAGATTTTTTTTTCTTTTTTTTTTTTTCTTTTCTTTTTTTTTTTGGTTCAACGAACTTTTTGGAACTTCTTAGCACAAGCATCGCCGTGCGGGTACTGCTGTAACTAAAAAAATTATAACGAAGCATATACAGCATATAACCGATTATCCGTGCTAATCACCGGGCGGCGTAGCACGGATAATCGAAAAACACGGGTAATCCGAAAAATCATTTAAGGAATATGCAGGGTAACTATTTAAGGGGAAATTAGAAAAAACTAAATTATATATATATATATATATATATATATACTCACATAAACCAGGAACTTTTTTTTCGAAAATTATTGCTTAAAAAAATCGGTGATGCATTTTTGTTTTCTTTGTTTGTTTAAATTGTTGCGTATGTCCGTACGAATTTTTCTTACTGCAATTATTTCTCCGTAATCGTAACCTATTTCACTCATGTAATCCAACAAATGTTCCACAGATTGTTGAGCAATAGAATGGAATTGTATTTTCTTCATGTTCCTCATCTTCGTTTTCGGTATCATCATTTGCGTTTGATTCAGTAACAAGTTCGATGATATTTTCGCCAGTTAGACATTGAAATCCTGATTCACCTTCGTCGCTTTAAAACCTCTCTTCGACATTTTCAGCGTCACGTGTCCAATTTGACCTCTGTGCACGGATAGTAGGGTACGCTTCGTATTACCTTGATTTTAGCCCCTGTAAGAAGCTTTAAAAAAGTGTGATTCCGAAATGATGCACGGATAATTCGCAAACCGGTTAATCCGCACACGGATAATCGGGAGTATACTGTACAAGGTTACTGTGCATTACAGTTGATACGCAAACAAATTTGAAGATATCTTACCAAGTGAGGACAAAGTAAAACTTATTTTGAAATTCCTGCATAGCAGGTAATATACAGCTTGATACAAAACTTTTGTTAAAAGACACATAAGGAAACCATTAAAAGTAATTAAAACAAATACTTTGACTGGTTCTTTGAGATGCTTTTCACAAAACATAAGCTGAGCAATTAATATTACCTTTAGAAAATTTGAAAGTAATTATGTTTATTATTATTATTATTATTGTTGCTTTAGTAAAAGAATTATTTTAAGTATTGAAGGGTTATTAATAAGTCTTTTATTAAAATTTTGTATGTATTTTGTCCAGAAACATAAATTTTTCTTTACTTTATAATTACATGTATAACAAAACTATTTTACCTTATTTTTCTGTTGTATGCGTTCTGATTGCACTGTGCGGTAAATAAAAAAAAAAAAAAAAAAAAACTTTTGACATTTTGTCGGCTGATTCTTATGTAAAATAAACCCCTGAATCTGATTATGACCTCCGTTTTCCCCCTATTCGTGCCAAGTGTTTTTTAAAGGCCCAACAAGAGCTTTATATTAACTGCTAACATGGTTTCGGCGGGCCATAGAGTGTCAAAGTTCAAGATCATCGACATCGATAGCAAATGGGGGGACTTGAGCGGTATACACCCCAAAATATTATAAAAATCACGAAAAATGATCTTTTTATTCTGCTTTTTTTAAACAGATGTTTGTAAAAAAAAAGCTCTAAGTTCAAAATCATGAACACTGATAACAAAAGAGAAACTTGGGGAGGGGGGGGGAAATCCAACCCCCAAATATTTCAAAAATCAGCAAAAACGGTTTTATCGGCTTTTATTTTTTCAAAAGATGTTTTTAACATTTCTTTCTGACAGTATAGGACTCATTTCTATGATTCCCATGTCCAAAAAAATTTTCGCGACGTACGTGCGGCACTCACAAAGGTTTTTATTTATTTATTTATTTATTTTTTATTATTTTTTTTTTAGACCGCGAAAAATTTTTTGGACATGGGAATCATAGAAACGAGTCCTACAGTCTCAGAAAGAAATGTTAAAAAATCTTTTTATAAAAAAGCTGAATAAAAACATCGTTTTTGCTGATTTTTCAAATATTTGGTTCTCTCAAAGAAAAATAATAGATCTAAAACTAAGGATTTTTTTTTTTAAAGAGGGGGGGGGGGGCTTTTCTACAAAAATGGTACGTGTAGGGAGAAAACAGAGATCATATTCGGATTTAGGGGGTCAATTTGCAGAAGAATCAGCCGGAATAATCTCAGAAGCATTTGAGACTTTTTTTTGCTGCACAATGCGTTGGGGGGGGGGGGGCTCCAAGTTTTCCTTTTTCCTACATATGCACAAGATTTTCAGCTTTCTATATCTCTAGTCATTCAGAATAATGTTTACGGTTATTGTAATGCTTTTTTCCCATTCCAAATTAAAAAAATGGCTCTGAATCACAGGAGGGAGGGGGAGGTTCTAAAAAGGGGGCGTGAGGGGGGGAAGGTGGTCGTATTTTGAAACAATAGGTTATTGTACATAAGAATCAGCGACAATAATGTCTTTTTGATTGAAGACCTGCGATTCAACTCATATGCAACGTGCGACATTCACAAGATATTTTTTTTTTTTTTACATCGTGAAAATTTTTTTGGGCATGGGATTCAGAGAAGCGAGTCTTATAATCTCATTCTGTACCGAATTTTTTTTTTAACATTTTTTTTTGTTTTTGTTTTTTAAGCAGAAGTGAAAGATTGTTTTTCGTGATTTTTCTAATATTTTTTGGGGGTATACCCTTTCCAAGTCCCCCCTCCCTTTTTTTTATCTAGCGGTGTTCATGATTTTGAACTTTGAACCTCTCTTTCCCGCTAAAACTAAGTTAGCAGTTAATATAAAGCACCTTCAACCTCAAAAAAAAAAAAAAAAAAAGAAAAAAGAAAAAAAAAAAGAAAGAAAGAAAAAGAAAGAAAAAAATACTCAGAAAGTAAGGAAAATTGAGAAAAAAAAAACTTCGGGGCCTTAAAAAAAAAGGTACGTATAGGGGAGAAACGGAGGTTATATTCGGATTCAGGTGGTCATTTTACATAAGATTCAGCCGACGAAGTGTCAGAAGCATTTTGAAGGCTTTTTTTTTTTTTTTGCCGCACAGCCTTATTTTTACCTTATCATTTTTTCATATATAATCTGTCATAAATTTCCAGCAACAGAGACTCATATTGTAAATAAAATTTGGAGATAAATTTCTGTTTTATACATTTAAATTTATCCTTAGCTTAGTTTTTTCTGCATGTGATGAAGTATTTAAAAAAAGTAAAGTGAAAAAGAAAGAGTGCAAACACGTGTTAAAAATTAACTTTCAGTGATATACATATTTAACGTTAATGAAACTATACGACAGAAGTGCTGTAAAAAATACGTGTTTTGTATTGAGAATTTTCACAAAATTTTATTTTGAATCTCCTAATGATATTTATAACAAGTATCTAGAAGAAAAAAAGGGAAAAGTGTTTTTAAACCATTTTAAACTATAATCGTTAAAACATGTATATAATCGGTTTTTTTCCTTTATTTCACTTGTTTTTTGCCTTTTAATAAATTTATAATTTCTATATACATGATGATGTAAATATATATTTTTTTCCTCTATTTGATTCATCTAAAAATTTATATAATATTTGCATGCTCCTCTTGAATATTTTAAATAATATAGTATACAAATCAATTACCACTAGCTCATTTTTTCCTAGCTGTTCTGCTTCAAAAACTATATAGTGTATCCGGAAAATTTTACATGCAATCAGCTATTATAACATTCTAAATAATAAGCATGTATGTTTAGAACAGAACAATAGATAGACTAATTAACAGATACAGGCGTCCCTTGCATAACACGGTAGTTGTACAATACGGTTTCGATATCACATGGTACCGAATTTGCGATTATTATAACATGGCTTCGATATTACAAGGTACGAAACTTGAATTTAGAACTTCATGGTTTTTATATAACAAAAAGTTATGTTTAAAAAAAATGTAATTTCATTTTTGTTTAATTGTTTTTTTTTTTTTTTTTTTTTGAAACTTGGTTTCGATAAACACATTATACATCCATTCATTTACATTATTTCTAAGACTCGTATAACATGGTTTCGATATAACACGAAACATGGTATCGATACAACACGATAAATATTGACATGATTTTGATTATATACATGGTTAATTAGTGTAAAAAGTAAGTTAAAAAATTATTCTTAAAAAAGTCTCGTATAACACGCTTTGGATACTACACGGAACGCACTCACCGAGTTATACGAAGGACGCCTGTATATTGTTTAAAACTCCTACCAATTTATCTCAAAAGTGCACACTTTTAAAAATTGTGTTTAAATTATAATCGTGAATTTCTTTTAAACACATTCTCCCACAAAGGATTTTTTATTTGCACGGCTTTAAAAATATTTTTTTACTTATTAATTATATTTGTGTAACAAAGTAAACATTAGAAACAACGTGATGATGCACACAAATATTAAACAGTTGCTGACGCGTGCTTCAGTGGTTCGAAAAATTCTTGTTTAACGAAAAAAAAAAAAAATGTGAGTTTTGGGATGTCAAGTTATCGGGAGAAAAAAGCAACCTAAATGAACAGTAAACAGCTATACAGTAAAAATAGCAAATCGACAAATCAAACAAAAAAAATTAGGAATTTAAGAGTCGAAATTTATTGCATGACTCCGATTGGGAAAAACTCGTTAAAAAAAGCTTAAAACTATAAGAAACATTTTCTTTATTTTATTTTATTGAGAACTATTTTTCCAATGTCTAGAAAAGCACGATATTTATTTGCAATACAGCATCCATAAAATAAAACTGGACGTAAACTCATTTAAAATTAAATCTTCAATCTCATTTTTTTGAACTATGGGTTTATTTCCAGCTCCTAGTAAAAGTACTGTTTCACGCTTCATTTTTAGATTTTACGGGTGATAAATATAGAAACGTGTAACGCTGTTTTATCTTACCAATATTTTGAGAATTCTCCACTTACATTTGTTTGCAAAGGATGATAAATCGTGATTTTTTTTTTAATTTAAAAAATTTAAACTCATAACTTAAGGGGTGAGGGGGAAGCTGGGATCCAATAAGCCAATTTACTAGGAATATATTGAAAACATGAACATCAAGTATAAGATAAGAATTGAAAACTGTAAATTTAACGTAGATATAATCTGAAACAAATCGAAAACGAAATTTAAAATCATTTTTAAACTTTAAATCTGTAGCATGCAGGTTTTATCATTTAAAGGGAACACTTTCACATAAGTTACTGAAACAAATCATAGCAATCTATTGAAAATGGCAGTTTATGTGCTATAAAACAGTTCTATTTTTTAGGATTTGTTTTTCCCTTACGACAAAAAAAAAAAAAATTGGATTTGTGTGTGTGTGTGTGTGTTTTCTCTAGTTTATTAGTGTTTCAAACTCACAGTAAAAAAATGAGAATATTTCTGGAAGTTATTGAGCAGCTAGTGTAACTAGTGTACCTTCTACCAGTATCATATCTGGTTAAAACCAGGAAAGTTTCCCGTTAGAGTCTGTAATCTTCCTGAAATTAAACTCGAATCTTTCTGAAGAATTCAGAAACCTTCTCAATGAAAGCCATAAAGTTTCTGGAACAAATCAGTAACCTTACAAAAAGACTCGGAAATGGTTATAGTAATAATTTGTTACCTTCATGTATTACTAGAAAAGTTAATAACGCATTTTAGCACAAATAGAATGAATCAGGGATGAAGCCGAAACACCTAATTGCGAATTAAGGTATATCTTCGCTCGTTCGCTCGGATAGTCAAAAATATTTTTCACAATATTGAAAATTTTGCCCTCATGCAGTTCCAAAAGTTTAAGACGCTTTCCGAATACTTGTTTTTTATTGGAAACTAGTAGAAACATGTGAAATCATGAAACTTCGCTGAAAACAATCTGAGACGTTTAGGAATTTCTTACAGTATAAAGCAGTCGACAGTTTCCTACTTTGGCAAAATATTTATCAACGAGCGAAATAATCTTTTAAACGAATTTCTATGTTGATATTATCTTAAAAGCTGACAGTTAACGATGGATTCATTCCAATACAGCAGCGACAAAAAGATTGTTATTACTTTCAGTGTAGTCATCAAATAAATATAACCTGTACTTACGTATATTTAAACTTTCGGTTAATTTTTGTCACCTCCAAGTATAAGAAAAAAATCTAATGTGCAAGAAATGTTTTTTTATAAACATTACTTTCACAACATAAAGACAATTTACAATTAAAATTAAATTACTGCTTGTGTTTGAAACACCCTCAAGCTTTCTAATCAGATTTCCTCAAAACATATATTAAAAGTATTTTAATTTTCAAAGTCCAATAACTAATTTATTTTTGAGGGTTTGATTGGTCTTTCTTCAATTTAAACATAATTTAATTTAAAACAGTGTTGAAACAGTGAAAAGAGAGTAGCTGTAGAAAAAAAGATGAGAGTTATAATTTGCAAGCTGAAACGAGAGAGAAAAATGTTATTTTAAGGTTAACATTACAGAGTTTTTAATTATTTCCCTTCAATATCTATCTTCTAGATAATTAAAAGTAAAAGCGGCGATCCTCACAAAACTGTTTCCAACCCTATCAGAAAATTGATTAAGACTCATTATTTTCTGTAGCGTGAGCAAAACTCAAGTCTAATACTTTTCACAAAGACTTCTTTCAAAAACTTATTAACTTATTCAACTTTTGACATTGCGTAGATTGCGGGCTTATCAACAGTATTTTGAAATCTTAACAACAATGATTTTCTGATCTTCACTGTCACTTGCAGGAATCTTTTGTCTATGTTTAGAAATTGACTGCACATTATGCTGCTAAGAAGTTTGTGATTTTGCTTGCGTGTTTAATGTTTGTCCTAAATCCTACTTACTAATTATAAAATAAATATCTATCTTTCAAACTGTCTCTAACTTGAAGGAATAATCGAAGTGAAACATTTTTTTTTTAAATTTATTAATCAAGAAAAGGGGGAAATCTATAGGAGGGATAGGGAAACGTAGTTCTTTTCATAGCGAATAGGTGGCGCAGTCTATAAAAAGTTGTGATAAGAATTCAAACACTTTTAATCTTCGAAAAAAAAATAGGAGTAGTCATTTCTGATTGGTCCTTATTCTCTGGCGGAGCTACAGATAACAGATTTTTCAACATGTTAGGTTACTGCACAATAATACCAGCACAAGTTGCAAATATTTGTAGTTCCCAGACTACAGATCAAAAAAACTTCTGTGTGTGTACTTCTGAGTATTCTTATACAAGATGGAGCATACTGAGAGAGCAAAACAAGATTTGTTACAACGAGAGTTTACTAAGTTTAGAGTAATAAGAAGGTATTTTTCGTGACCTCCTTGATCTAGCGCAGTGTGGTTTCTGACTTTGGAGACACCTAAATATAATGTGTACCGTCGAGACGTCGCGAACCTTAATGAACTAATAGATTATATAACACAACATATAGAAAACATCTCTCCTGATGAATTACATTCCGCAATTGAGCACGTCACGCACTGCTTGGATTGCGTCCCAATGGACATAATTAAGCTAAACTTGTTCGCCGTCCTCATACGTAGCTGTAATCTATCTGTAATATTTTTTACTAAATTAGGTATGCCATCCGTTTGACGTTTTAATTTCTGTGTTTTTGAACTACTCATAAAAGCTCAAAAACGCCACTCTTAAACTGATACTTATAAACTGTAATATATATATATATATATATATATATATATATATATATATATATATATATATATATATATATATATATATATATATAAATCGACATTTTTGAGAAAAATAAAAAAAAACTATTTTAATTTTTTTTTCTTTCAAAAGACTGGAAAAAAAAACTAAATTACATATTTCAAAACGTTGCATATGTTTTGAAAACAAGAGAAAATATCCTTTGAAATAAAACAAATCGAAACAAAATATGTTCACCTTTCCTGAGATAATGTTATTTAAAGATTTTGACGAAAATCCGAAGTGAGAAATCAAGACAGGACCGCCATCTTTGGCGGCCTGTATCTCGGCCCAGCAATTCTTTTTGGGCAAAATAAAAATTTAAGAAAACAATGTATTTCTTTTTTTTTTTTTTTTTTTATGAATTTTAACATAAGTTAAATTCAAAAAAATCCGTAACCATCATTTTACACCCCTTGTTGAATTGCGCATTTTCTCATTTTTATGTAAAAATATTCTAACGTTTTAAATTTAAAGTAATTTCAAACCTCAATAGGCGCTGCTACTTCCCCGACCAACCATTCTCTAACTTTCATTCTGTAAAATTTAACATGTTACGAAGAATAAAATGTACACCAATGGCCTTCGGTCAAGCGTATCGCTCTTCTGCGCTTATTCCAACCAAGCGGCAGGAGAACGTTTCTCCCCATTAAGATGGATACAAGAGATTCTATAAGCAATTAATGAGTGGCGTAGGCCATTAATGAACGACCTTTGACAACAAAAAATTGCCTCTTCCAGGTTTTGGGGGTGTTGATTAACAAAATTCCCTGAGTATGTAATAGGTGTGTCAAATAGAGTCGCAAGGTTTCAATGCTATAAATATAAGTAATTGCAATAATATTTTAATTCGCTGTTCTTTAGTTATAAACATACCTAAATGCTTATGCAATTTTTAATTTTTAAAAAATAAATTTCGAAAAATCCTTGATACACCTAACGTAAAAATATACAGTATTTTCCATTAAAAAAACATTTTAGGCATTTTAGTCTACAACAATTTAGAAATCTTATACTTTAAATTAATTTTCTTCTATTTCAGTACATAGTCCTTTTTTTATCATCAAATACTTGCGATTCACAAGATTTAGAAACCGAAATGGGTATTTATCCTAACCTGTTGCACTTTTGTTTTCTACAGCTGGTCTACCACAATGAAAAAAGCTTGACAACTATTCATATCTGCTCGCCTATCACCTGTTAGACAAATGCCATATTAGGGATAAAGATGTTGTTCATTTATTTACAGTCTATGTAGATGCAGTAAATTTAAATCCAAATGACCTAGTGATCAATCGCACATTCCTTAAGAGAGCAAAAGAAAATCTTCGAGAGGTAAAATTAAATTTTATGAATTTAAGTTTAGACTTTGTAGTTATTCACTGAGATACAAAGCTACATCTAGATGTAACTGGAGAAAGAATGTCGACAGGATTACCGTGATAGCTTCAGGTCCTATATTGAACAGCTATTTGGAATTCCTTAGATGTTTCTTCAGTTGTATATGATATCTTAGATGATAGCTCTTTATTGCTAACTGTTTTAGCTGTAGTGTTTGATACAACGACTTGCAATACCAACCGTATAAATTGTGAATGCAATTTTTTAGAGCGAAAAATGAACGGTGATATATATTACATTTGGATTGCCATAATCATGCACTTGAAATCGTACTGCAGAGTGTGTCTTTAAAGAAGTTCTTTCCTTTCTTAGTTCTAAATCAGACATTCAATTATTTAAGCGCTTAAAAATTTTGTGGAAAGATCTCCATCATTCAGAACTTATAACATTTCAATCAAGTACACATACCACTTAAATTCTAAAAGACGAAGTTGAAGACATATTATTGTTCGTAAAAAGCGGAATTGAGAAAGATTACGGAGAATTCTAATAACTTGTAATAATATTTCCTGGTGAATTTCCTTCTACAGGGAGGGAACAACATTGAGCTTATCCCTGAGAAACATGGATAGTAAAAGGAATTTTTGTTTGAAAATTTTTATATTTAGGAAACAATATAAATTGACCTTACATGAAAAGAAAACTCTTCAATGCTGTTTTACAAAGCTGTTTTACAATTAAATGCTGCATGAAGATATGGTTTTTCGCAGCGACCCAATCAGGGGTCCTTTGAATGATATAATATGTCTGAAAAACTAGCAGCGTACAAAATGAGACAAACATGCAGCAGAAGTAGTGATTGGAAAATTCATAAATCACTTATAGTATTTAGGGGATAAATTAGTAGCTTTGTCCGTATTGGATGAAGGAATTAACTTTGAAGATAGGGAAAGATTACTCCAAAACAATGCTTGTGAAAAGGAAGACGTGTCTGATGATTGTTTAACAAATTTCAGATAACAGTAGATGATTTGGAATACTTTCTTAGTAAAGATCTTCTTCTTTATAGAATCAATTACGAGTCAATAAAACTGTTTGATAAGTTATAAATACTAAAAGATTTTTTCTTATTTGATCCTGATTCATGGCAAAATGAAAGAAGCTATTTAAACAAGAGAGATCGTTGAAATACTGAAAATTGAGAATGATACAACTGAAAGAGGAGCACAATATTAATCTAAGAATTTCACAACTAATTTACCAAATATGAGTCACAAAGCCATTTATTTTACAAACCGTGCAAGACTATCGGAAAAAATACACACTATCGAGATACATTGAGAAAAGCGTACGATTAAGGAATGTTTCTAAAGCATTTTCATTCTTATTCAACGTAAAATCTTTATATGATATAAAGTAATTAAAAAGATTAGTTTTAGTGCTACCTCACTGTATAAATATTTTGTTAACCCAGGAGAAACGATGTACGCACTGCAAAAAATAATTGTTGTTTTTACAGTAATATACTACTTTTTCCTACAGTTTAATACTGCTCTTCTAAATAACAGAAAAAAACTGTAAAACTGTTTTAGATTGCGCAAAACGATGCGCAAAAGGTGTTTCTTTTCATACGGGAAGAGAAACTAATGAATTCAAAGTATCGACAGCCATGTTAGTTATTTTTCGGGTGTGCTGAGACAGGACTGCTCAGCTGTAATCCAAGTTAAAGGTAAGTGCTAGTAATATTATTCATTCCCTTTTCTCAAAATGTAGTTTTTTTTATCATCGATAATGTATGTAAAATAACAGTATTTATTTTGAAATCATAATTCGTATTCCAATATTCGTTGACGTTGACTTTGCAATTTCTTTTAGTTGCTAAGTTGTAGCGATTGCTTTATCGCAAAAATCCGAGTAGTTGTTGTGATTCTGAATATTTTACTGCCCGTATGATAGTTTTTAAACATTTTCTGAAACTCAAATTTGATTTAAAAATAAATCAGTTCCTTTCTTTATCGTTTTTAAAGTTATTAGAACATTAGATTTTGTTTACGATAATATTTTGTGTTATATAGCATGTGAGTACTTAAAATTTAAATTCTTATGTCTTCTAGTAAATTTTTAGCGAATCGCGATTGACTTCTTCCTTCTGTTTTTTTTTCTTTCTAATGTTCAGTTTTAAATTCTTTAACAGTTTGCATTTAACCATTTTATTGATAAACTTTACGTTATAGCAATGTAAATAAATAAAATAACAACGTGACCGAGAGACATGCAAACAGTATCAAGTTTAATGATATTTTTGTTGAAGAATTTGCCACTCTGAAACACTCAAAATTCTCTGAACTCTGGTGCCAGCTTTCATACTTATCTAACAAAACTAAAATAGTTATAATTAAAAAAAATCATCAATCAAGCACTCCAAAAAAATTAAAAAATAAATAAAAATAAGCATCTTTAGATACAAACACGAAACCCTTGTGTTTTAAAAGTTTTATATTTGGGTCAGTAAGAAATTCAAGTTTTACTTCTGGAAAAATGCACTAATAGCATTGAAACTTGTGAACTTAAAAATAATTTTAGAAACCATATTCAATGGCACTCGATGGGAGGTCACGGGAAGTCACTATGACCTCCCCAAAACTGCCATATTGGGAACACTTTGTCTGCCGATTCGGAAAATTTGGGGACATAATTGTAACGATTCAAATTTTTGAATTCTCGAATGTCCAAATTTCATTAGATATTGTACTTAATTGTGCGTACTTAATTTGTGCATGCACCAGTATTTTATTAATCGGCAAATATGTAAGTTCCGTTCGACAAATTGAGATTTGTCATATTTTCTTCGCCTTGAAGGACATGCTCATTTAGAAAAGTAGATACCTAGAACTACAGTAGAATTTGAAACTTTTTTAACCTTGAAATCGTCAGTTTCCTTATGTTTTAACTTTAAGAACCCTTTGAGTCTTAAAGTTTGGTATCAATGCGTTTATGATGAAGACAAAAACTATATTAAAAATACTGAAAAATGTGATTCTGTACTTCACTGTTTTTCACTGCATATAAAAAGTAAAAATATGTCAGATTGTTATCCCCGTAAAAAGAAAAATTGCAGAATTTCGTTTAAACCTGTAACGGAGATTCAAGCCAAAGCCGGGTAAGATCTTTTGCATTTAAATGCGATGGGTTCCTTAGCAGTTGAGTTCTTTAGGGGGGGGGGATTATTTTCACAATAATAGACGATTTTTCAAAAAAGTGAGGTTTTCGAATACTTTGTCAGGTTTCAAAAGAGAACAGAGAAAATTAGGGGGAAAAATTCGATTTCAAAAAGAAACTTCTGAACACCCGGTTTGAAATTTAAATTAGCGACCAAAGCATAAGAATCGAAAAAACAAACAAATCCTCCATTTAACAAAGTAGCGTCATAGAACATTATAACTAAACATTAATGAATGGAATTAGAACACTTTTTTAATGAATCGGGTTTGCCTCAGCAGTTTTGAGCCGAATCAGCTATGTGCTTCCACTACTTACGGACTAGAGCGGTTTTAAAAGGAAGAACCAAAACCTTTTTTAAACTATTTGAGGGAAGAAAGCCATCTATTAAACACTCCCGTGTTTTTTGGCTGTATTTTGTATATTGCACTTCTAAAACAGAAAATAAGCAAATTGGATATGAAAGCTAAACAGGGAGTCATGGTAGGATATGCGTTTTATATGAAAGGTTATAGAATTTGGGATCCCGAAAATAGTGAAGTGACAGAAATGCTGAATGTTTAATTCGATGAAAATAAATTCTGGGCGGGAAAAAAATAGGAACGGGAAACAGAGGTATACCGTTTTATTTCACTTCTGAGTAAATCTGAAGTAGAAGAAGAATATCCTGAAAATCATGAAATAGCATGTTGTGAGAATTAAATTGGTTGAAGAAATACCAAGGCAAAGCATATATTGACACGACGATTCTAAAGTCCGAATCGTGAAACCGAGGTTAATTGTTCTGAAAATAACATTGAATATGACCCAAAATATTTTGATTTCATTTCTGATGATAATTCAAGAAAAGTATCAGATTCTGATGAAGATAGGGGGGATAATTCAAGTAAACTAGAAACTAACATTTCCGAAGATGTAATTCCTTCGAATTTGAAACAAAGTTTGAGAATGCCAGAAAGGGAAGATTGGCAAAACGCAACAGAACAGATGAGCAGAACGAAATAATTCGCTTCAAGGCCAGACTGGTAATTTTAGGTAACAACCAGCTATTGGAGGGGGGGGGGATACTTTTCGCAAGTGTTCTCTTCAGTAATTTCCTTTCCTTTGGTTGAGGCTTTCTTTTCAATTTTTGTGTATAAGTTACATTGGGTCCATTTCCGAGCAGATGTCTGCAATACGTATCTATATGCGGATTTAAAAGAAGAGATTTGTGAGACAAGCTAAAGGGTTTGTCGGTCCCTGAAATCTAAATTTTGTCTGTAAACTGAATAAATCATTTTTATTCTGATACAGATTACGCCTCAAATCAAGACGACTGGAATATAATGCCGGGGGGGGGGGGCGCTTGTAATGTTTTTGGATAGGGTACGAATAATATGGTGTACATTCAAACAAAAATACGTAGCACTCTCAACGATAGAAGCAGAGTATATTTCAGTTAGTGAACAATCTAAGGAAGTTATGAGAATAAAAAGAATTTTAAATGCCACGAAAAGAATTCAGTATTTTAGACTGATTGTCACAGTATAGAGTACTATTAATCTAGTTGCGATCGATTTTTCTAGTTCTGCAAGAAAAAATTGCAGAACTAAGCAGATTGATGTGGGGTACCATTTCCTACGGAATTTGATTGATGAAAATGAATTTGGAATAAATTTTGTTGAGAAACTAAAAATAATTTAGCTGATTGTTTCACAAAACCTTTCTGTACGGAAAATTTACGTAAAGCTTGAATGGCAATGACTATAATTTGTGCACACAGACGGATGGACTATAATATTTTTTAATTTTTTATTCATGTCTTAATGTATTTCCTTTTTTCGGTGTGCTGGCGTACCAAGAAGGGGGAAATTTGCTAGCGAATATTTTGTTACTGTCCCTCCAGCGCACGAAGGAAAAACAATTGTAGTTGATTTCATTTTGAATTTGTGCCTGGTGATATGGTTGCGGTTAGGTATTTCGGAAAAATTTAAACTATAAATTTCATTCTAGCCGCCTGAATTTACTTCATTTAAATTTATTCACTAATGCAATATCATTTCTTTATTTTTAGTGGTATGCAAATGTAAAGAACTATGTAACTTGTGACCAGAACTGAATGGAATAATGGTTGTCTCATTTTATCAAGATAACAGTTCGCGGTTGTGCTCCGCTTGGAATTTCAAATAAGCCTCTAGTCTGAACGATGTGCTATAATTCACTTTGTGACATGAATGCCGGCAACGGAAGTTTATAAGTATCTCTTTTCATTTATATTTTTGTGTTTTCGGATGTAATTTGTAATTACCAATGCTTTTGAGTTTTTAAAGCGTTCTTAGCCACGTAAGCCTATTCGACGGTCTGCGTGCCTTATTGGACACCTGAAGCTGATTTTTGTGGCACGTTGTCAGGTTCTATGTTACAATCAAGAACTATCTTTTGGAAGAAGTTAAACTCAATTTAATTTTTTTTGATTAAAATGTGATCGGTCATACAATTTATTTAATTCTGAATTTTTTAAATTTGTAATTCAATATTATATTTTACGGGTAATTGAATATTATCACTTCAAGAATCACCGGAATATAGAAATTTCTGTTGCTAGAGCTAAATTAGACGTAAATTTCTTTCATTATTATTTTTTTTAATTTTCCAGTAAATTTTGGAACACTGATTCTTTGTTTTTACATGTTATTAAAATCGAAGGAACCAAAACAGAATGTTAAAAGTACGATGTATTACAGCGTATGAAACTTTCTTCGCATATTCAGACTTGCAAATGTGAACATGTTTAAATCTACAGTTAAAAGTGGTGCGGTCTTCCGGCAAAGCATTTTCAAGAAGGATAGCATTGTTTATAACAAGGACGGTGGGCCAAATGTGGACTTGCAATTCCTTAATCATTAGAACTGGCCCTACCAGATTTACTCTATTTTGACATGTTTGACGATTTATTATTTTGTTGAAAACTTTAAACTTTTCTGACCGAATTTTCATTTTTTGCTGAATTTACTTTAACTAAGCCATTTTGATTTTGGGAATATAGAATTGTTTCTTCCAGATTTCAGGTACATTCCGAAAAACTTAAAGATAAATTGCCTAAATCCTCGCAAAAAAAGTGCCACTTAAAAAAAAAAGCCGCTGGTGGCTTAAATGGGGACATCGATAGTGGTTCAAAACGGGGATCGGGGCGGGGGGGCTTCCCCATTTTGAAAGACATAGAATATACATGAAACATCATAAATTATGCTTAAATATTAAGACATATATAAGATAGAATGTTCTTACGATATTATTTTATTTCAACTCAAATGACTCTTCAAAGTAATTCCTTTGAACTTAAGGAAAAATCTCCAAAAAATTAAATTTTAACAATATAATAACACAATTATGGATTAAAATGCAGGAAAAAAAATTTTAAAAAAATAAGTAAAATATTTCATATTAAGTACAGACAGAGTTCTAAATAATTATTTTACGTCACACTTTGTTTAATATTCAGATTTCTAATAATGGGCAGCTGTCAAAGAAAAAGAAAATGAAGCTGGTATCAGTTGAACATACCTCGAGCTGTTAACAAGTGTTGGAACGGAATATGGGTTACAAAAAAAAAAAAAAAAAAGAAAGTAAAAACATCTACGGTTTTCAATGCTACTGTAGCAACTTGGGGGGGGGGACTAAAAGAGGCTAGATACAGTATTCATTGTTTTGAATGAATACCCCAATATTTCCCAATTGGTTGTCCTAAACTTCGACCTTGCTCCATTTTCTAAAAAAATATTTCTCTACCTTATCCTTATTTTCGTTTTGAAGTAAACATATTGCAATTCGATAATCTGGAGCCTATTATAAGAAGAGACTAGTTTCAAGTTGTATCGTCCTTAAAACATTTTAATTTTTTCTTTAGACCAAGATGTTAGTCCCATTTCGGAAAACTTTCCGCTGCTTTTTTTTTTTTAATTCTTCACTTACAGAAGGAGTTACTCTCCCGATCACTTCAGTTAGCCGATCAAAAAAAAAAAAAAAAAAATAAACATTATCTAATCAACAGTCTCATATGTAATTAAAAATCCTTCAAAAATGCCGAAAATTAAAAGGATTTTTCTTTAAATTGTACTTCAGAAACCAGCACAAGTGCGTTTCTTTGTATGGAAGAAAAAAATGTAAGATATTATTTTCTTTCTTTTTTGAGTTCTTATGTAAAGTATCCAGATTAAGTCTACTTTAATTAGACATTAATAACCACCGTTACAAATGCTTAGCTTGCAAATTGCTGCCAAAAAAATTTTTTCTCCTTAAAACAGCATAAGCGCTTAACTGGTTCCTGAAATAAAAGGTTCAATTACAATTTAGGTATATGTTGAGAGGTTTCAAAATAAAAGCAACTCCCAAGGGCAATTTCAGATCATTCAGAGTCATAATTTTAATCATTTTAGGGCGTATTTTTATACCTACGTAATTTGATTTTTCCATGTATGTTTTTTGATGTCCACAAGTTTTATGAGATTCTAACAATTTTTTATTTTGACAGATGCTTTCATAATATAAGTTCTAATGATGGCACCGAAGTCGGCTAAGGTGTCACAAAGAAGAAGCAAGTTTGTGATGTAAAAACGCTGAGCTTGAAAAAATTAGCATTCGATTTTAAATGAATTTCTGCAATTTCACTGTAAAAACTACTAATCGATATTCAAAGGTGATGTATACGAAATAAAATAATTTGGCAATTTTTATTGGTGTGAATGTTTCGTTTTTTCTCATGAAAACATTATAACAGAATATAAAGTTATATAATTTTTGGAGTAGTAAAACCAATTTTTAACTTAATACTAGTAGTGATAAACCTGACAGATTTTATTATACTAAGTGAAAAATTGTTTCTGTTTTGTTCTGCTTTGGAATTTTGAACCGTCATATATTTGTTTTCATCTATGAAAGTTTAAAAGGCTAATAGGATAAAGTATTATCTAATCTATAATAATCAGTTTACAATAAAAACCGTTCTGTGCAGTCTAAATACTGCACATATGGTGTGAAAAGAAGTTGATTTGTTACTAGTATTTCTGAAATAAAGTAGGTCCATATGCAACTTATAACATTAAAAAAAAGAAAACCATAAAAATATTCTGTTTTACCAGAAAAAGAAAAAGAAATGCACTGAATTGCATGTATAAAGTTAAAATAAGCTTAAAAGTTTAATGGATTGCATACAGCAAAACATTTCCCACGTTATGCTGCACATTTCAGCAACTCAATAATGCTGGAAGTGAAAAAAGTACTTTTAGTGAAGATACGATGTAGTATTTTCAGTTATGTATAAAAAACTTTCTAATTTTTAATACCTTCATGGATCAAAAAGGTTTGTTTCATGAAAACGCTATAACTGCTCTGAAAATAAAGCTTCAGACCATATTTTGCAATTTCCTTCTATTTGTAAATTTTTAAGTTTGCAATAGAGCTAAAAGTTTTTTGTATAAATGAAAATGCGCCACTTTTTCTTCTTTAACAGGTATTTGTTTTGTGTGCAAGGAAAATATCAATAAAACATATATTTAACAGCTGTTAATTATTTTTATGTAAAAGGCTTTTATATTTCTTTACTTGTCGCTTTTCATAGCCTAAAACATTATTTTTTTGTTGAAAAACTTTAGAAAAGGAACCGATTTCGTATGTAGGCTAATTTCTACAACTTACATACAAAATCAATTGCTTTACTTTTCTAAATTGTTCTTTAGCTGTAAAAGCAGTGATTTCGACTATGAAAAGAAACAATGATGGGGTGAAAAAACACTTTTGCATAAAAATTGATAACTATTTATTTTATGGTTTACTGCTGTTAATTTTACTGTACAAATCATTTTTTAAACCGTATACTACTGCTGCTTTTATGGCGCAATTTAGCTGATTCCGCAGCATAATACTGCTAACTTTACAGTTTCATACTGTTAATTTTGCTGGGCTATTCCGTTAAAAAACAGTATATTACTGTTAATTTTACATATTATCTCTGTTAAATTTACAGGTTAAGTCATTCCTAAAACCGTATATTACTGCTAATTTTACAGTTAGATACTGTAAGCTTTACAGGGCAGTTCCATTAAAAAACAGTATTTTACTGCTAATTTTGCAGTCAATCATTGTTAATTTAACAGGGCAATTCCATTAAAAGACAGTATATTACTGCTAATTTTACAGTTAGATACTGTAAGTTTTACAGGGCAGTTCTATTAAAAAGCAGTATATTACTGCTAATTTTACAGTTTATCGCTGTAAATTTCACAGTAAAAGTCTGTTATAAAACAGTATATTACTGCAAATTTTACAGTTTAGAATTGTAATTTTTGCAGTTTTTCTTTGGAATGCGAGCTGCCAGTATTTTACTGTAAAAACAACAGCTTTTTTTTTGCAGTGCGGGGTCTGAAGTAAAAACTGAAGATTTGTAGGAAAATTATCAAAGGTGCTAAAGTTCAACGGCCTAGGGGCACGTGTTATTATTGACCGATCGAGCTCAAATCTTGCACACGTTACTTTTTATTATAGTGTCACAAAACTAGGGGCGTCACTTGTCGAATTCCGAAAAAAAAAAATTTCCATTTAAATAAGGACCACCCTAATATATATATATATAATATATATATAGGAAATAGGGGAAGCAAATTTAGCGTCAGAAGCATTTTGAGTGTTTTTTTCTTTTTCTTTTTTTTTGCCGCTTAGCGTTTTTTAACTATTAAGGTATCTTAGTCAGCATGCCCAATTATGTAATTTTTATTGCAATTTCTATGTATGAACCGCTGCACAAACAGGTATTTGAGCCAGAAAGCTGGTCATTGATCAAAATTGTCGAATATGATGATTATTATGCTCATTTTTTACTTAACAATGAGTGCTAATAATAAAATCACCCTAGTTATGTGTATACTCTTAATTTTGCTATCTCAAACACAACCCATTATATTTTTACCGACTACGGACAAGGAAAACAACTCAACTTAAATAATTATCAAAGTGCATAGTTAGTATGCAGTTTAGTAAACAGCTATTCGTCATAATATATACAAACTAAAACAGACCATATTGATGGGAAATTTACATTTTCAAACATAGGTGGGAAGATGGTGAAGAAAAACTATAATCTTTCGTGAAAAAGGTTTTAAATTTTAGGCTCCCTTTGACATTGTTTGCCTTTTACTTGCTACTCAAAAAACGGGTTAGAAGTTAACAAGATTTCATTCAAAACGTCTTCGTTATAATCCTTTATGAAAAATTTTCTGGAGAACATTTCTTTGTACAGTCGAATTTGCCTGTTTTTCGCTTCTGCAGCCTCTTCCAACCCCTAACTAATTGGTAACCAATTAGTTAGGGGTTGGAAGAGGCTGCAGAAGCAGCATTTATGCTACGTAATACTCGGAGCTTAATATTTGAGCTATAAAAAAGATGAATAATAAAAGTTGTAGGAAATTTAATGTTTTTTGAACTTTACTTAAAGAGAAGGAAAAAAAAGAAAAACACGTACATTTTCATGGTATTTTGGCTTAATATAGATTCTTAACTTTTAATATAGATTCTCAAAATAGACATTCTGAATTATCACTGGATATAATTTACAATTAGTGAAAATGAGTACACTATGTTTAAATACCTTCCCTTACATAAGAAATTGCGAAAAAACAAATGTAATTTTTGCGAGATTTGAGGAACCGCATTTACATATAAAATATTAGTTAAAAATTTAAAAAAAACAAAACAAAAAAAAAACTGATGAATGATAGTGCACAACTCTTGCTCAACCCCGTCCATAATAAATTACTTCACTAGAATTACTTCTAACGTGAAAAAAACACAATGAAGTTCTTTTCAGAAATAGTAATGCCGCAAACTTAGCCGCATCTCGAAAGTGCCAAGTTCTGGCTGCTGCTAAATTTGACAGGTTTGTGTCAGTGAAGAGGGAACACTTCTACGTAATGTTAAATTTATCTTAAGTTTTTGACATTTCAGGCAAAAAGCTGCCTAGTTAAGCTTGCATTTTCGAATTTTGGCCAACTTTCTGGCTCAAATACCCCTATGTGCGTTGGCTAAATTTTCTTCAGAGACTCTGTACTAAACTGCTAAAGTGGTACCAGTGCATTAAATGATAGGACAATGACTTTGAGAAGGCATGGCAAGTGTATTCTAATATGAACAAGATGAAAACACCTCTCGAAATCCTATTTGCATTAGATCTAATTTTAAGTACAGCTTTGAAATAGAAACATATCTGTATACAGTACCGAATGCAGCAAACGTTTCTCTCAAAAACAAGGTTCCAAATGTTCTTTTCACCCATCATTTAAGTGCAAAAATCAACTGTGCAACCCATAAAAACAGTGAAATGCCGTTACACTTCTTCTTGAATATGTTCAACTTTTCATTTACGAGAAAATGCTGTATTTTCAACGAGCTTTAGGAGCAATCCAAGAATTCCGTTTCGAAAATACACGAATAATTGTTCTACGCTTGGATTTAAGTACCAAAATTGAAGAAAAAATGCACCTGATGCAGTAAATAAAGTTTTCAGCTTGTAAAATCGTAAAACTGGATTTGATCCTTAAGTTTAAATCAACCAAATAATCATGCTAATAATTGTATTTTATAATCTGAAATGTGACTACTGTACAGAACAAAATAAATGAATTTATTTCAGTCTATCGTGTATGCAGCATTATTCTGCATTAAACGTGTTTACGTGCAGCTATTTCAGTGATAGCAGAGGTTATTCAAATTTATTGTAAACCAGTTCTTTGAAACATCATATGCCAATGTAGATCCTTCCTTTCTAATATATTAATTCAGTCATTAAAATGTTTAATAGTAAAGTTATTAATGGTTTAGCCTTTAAGTATTTCGCTCAGTAAATTGCACGAAATTCGTAATAGAATAGTCTGCTTCAGACATGATTTCGCTTCATGTGTGGGAGGTTAATTTATCGTCGAAATGGATCTGACGGAGTATAAGATAGAATATTTGCAGAGTAGAATTAATTTATCTTCAAATGTGGCTGTGTAATACCCATTTAACACTCTGAAGCTCACTGTACTAGTAAATTAAGCATCCAGTAAATTGAAATACTTATTGCAGATGGTTAGATATGTTTTCAGTGTCATCAGAAACATATTCAGATATTTTAGATTGTATATTAGGGTGGGCCGAAAAAACTTTTTTTGGAAATCTGTTTTTGGATAGTGCGGAAAAGTTGCTGTACGGGCCCGCTATTACCCATAAAAAATTTCGCTAAATTTGTTTAATATTTAGCCGGCGCTATTTGACCTTGAAAAACTGAAAAAAGGGCAAAAATGTACTTTTTTCAAAAAAAAAAAGAAAAGAAAATGGGGGGGGGGTAAAAATAAAAGTTTGAAGCTAGCTTTAGCAAACATTAGAAGTATCTGTCAGTGAATTAGTTGAAATCCTCAAAGACTTTTATACATTTCGTAGAATATTTAGCTACGCTCCTTTAAGACTGACACATGGGAAAAATGAAAAAAAAAAAAAAAATTAAAAGTAGTTTCAAAATAATTAAATACTGAAATATTACGCAATACGTTACTTAGAAAAAACTAGTGAAAATTCAATCAATTTTATGCGACATTTGTACGCCAATTTTAAAAAATGCACAACCTCAAATAAAAAATAGTTACATAAGATGCTAATTTTTTAATCTTCGGTTCCAATTGTTTCTCCTGGATAATAAACGGCGCTCAACTGCTTCTATTATTCCTAAGATTATGTTGTAACTATTTTACATATGTTTGACAAATAGAGCCCTTGAGTATTAAAAAAAATGTGGATCCTCTGAAGTCTTTAAACGAGAGCCGGACATTTCGAATGTCATTGCATTATTATCTTTGTTTTGGTATACAACACGACTGTTATGTAGAAACGCGCGAAAAAGAAAGTAACGCGAGCAAGCACAAGTAGGTTTCTATTTGGACCTGGAAGAGATTTGTCTCCTCCCGATGCTTTATTTCTTCCAACATATGAGGACATTATCAGATGTTATCAAATCACTAAGATGCAAATAAAGGGAGAAGGAAGTAAGCAACCATCTTCAGCAAGTGTGGCCGCTGTAGTTGCAAAAAAAGCTATTGATATTTGGGGGCGTGCTTCCCTTCCCCTTGTTTCGATAAGAAGGGTGATTGCCATAATTTTATCTTATTATTCTGAATATAATAGCGCAACAAAAAATGCTAAAAATATAAAGACGCAACTTTTACAATCAAAGCTAGGCAAATTTAAAGCAGAGGCTACGACTTTATTTGACGTTTGTGCCTGCAAATGCGCAGATTTATATTCGTGTAATTGCAGAAAAAAAGCAAAAGTCCCTGATAGAGAAAAACAATTCCTAATTGATCAAAGGACAGTAAGAAAAATGGCTATTGAAAAAGTGGATAAGGTAACAAATAATGCATATTTCGCTCATCCTGAACAGCTACTGTTGACAATGTTGTTTGATTCAAGGAAATACATTCGGGAATTAGCTGTTAGGTGCATTCTGAACTCTAGAAATAGGAAGACAAAGAGCTCGAATGGTTTACGATTTTTTAAGCGTCCTAAACTCATTTTGAAGCCATTGATTATGTTGATTTAGTTCATTGGGCAAACTGTGTTGCTACAGAGCCACCTCTTACAATGCATCTAAAAGACCAACAATTGAAAGAAATGTGCAAAGAACAGCCTACAGCTGTTTCGAGAAATTTCCCTGTCACACGGAAGCTGTGAAACGTTGTGTGAAACTAATAACCGAAGCTGCAATATAAGTTCGTGGTGAAACTGCACAAGATGGATACATTCGTGCCAAACTTCAAGCTAGGAAAGAACTTCCATCATTTAATAACAAGGGACAATATTATTCCAAAAAATAATATTCCATTATGCATGAGGTTTTATAAATAAAATTTGAAGATTTCTTTTTCAAAATTTTATTATCTTTATATGTAATTCTAGAAAATGTATGATATTATTGCGTGATAATAATTACTATGATTAATAGTGCTATTTAATTAATTAGTCTATGATTTAATTTTGAAAAATAATTTTCACAATGGTTATTAAAAAAATTCAATATTTTTTCATTTTTCTCCAATTTTTTGATGTCCGAAAGGAGCGGCTAAATGCTCATTAAAATCAATGAAACATTTTATGGGCTCGAACTGGCTCATTATATAACATTTTCGGTGCATTCCAGCAAAATATTTGTAATTTAGTTTTTTTAAAAAAATTTCGACAAAAATTCATTTTTCTCATTTTTTTTCGGTTTTTTAGTGTTAAATAGCTAGATTATTTTTAATATCCAAGAATTTTTTTGTGAGTGCTAACTAGCTCATCATACAACTTTTGCGCGCTATCCAAAAATTGATTTCGAAAAAAAAATTTTTTTTGGCTTATTTCGGCCCACCCTATTGTATATCCAATTCATTGGAGAGGTCAGTTCGAGAATCAACTTAGTACTATGTGTTTCCCGACAGTAAAAAATAGAACTGTCTTAATCAAAGTATTCGAAGGGAAATACATCATTCAAAACTTAGTACAGTTTTAAATTACGCTTAAAAACGTTGATGTTAAAATAATATATTAACGATATTATTTGAATCGTTTATTTCAAAAACCAGTCAAGAGACAAAATTGGTAGTTTTAGGAAAACATCTATATCACCATATTAAAAAATTTAGTAATGATTACAACATTGTTTATTCGAAGAAATGCTCCTAAATATGTATCTCTTTTAGTTTAAAACATTTTAAACCTTATGGAAAAACATTAATAGGAAGGTAAAAATTCTTTTGCGAAATTTTAGAGTTTTTCGCTTGACTAGTTTTTCGAAATAAACGGTTCAATAAACGTTAAGCTTTCCCCTAAACGGCGCACAGTGTCCGATTTGCCCGATTTAGGTGGACAAAATTATTTAATGAGCCTGCCTTACAGGAAATTTTACACTGATCACGAATATACCCTAGTTCATAGGTCTAAAATGTTTCCTTCCCTTGTTTTTCGCCAAAAAACCACTAAAAATCATGTTTTCCCCCCCAAAATCACTAAAACTAGTGTTTTTTTTTTTTTTTTAGCGAATTTTCACAGAAAATTCACTTATTGCGTTTGATCGAGTTTGCAAAAAGGGGTGCACCTGGTCAGCGGACCCACTCAAAATGTGTTTCAGACCTTAAAGCATCAAATGGTGAATTTTGACGATTTTATCGTATGTATATAAATATATATATATGTATGTATACACGTATATATATGTATATATGTATGACGTCACTTTGCTGAAGACGCACGGTTGAAACCGAAATATCCAATTTTTGTAAGTCGATCCATTTTGTCAATTTTCTCTGTCAAAACCTCTATATATGTATGTATTTATGTATGTATATATGTATGTACAGCTTTGCGCTCTACAAGCCGCAATTTTGCATTTAAAAATCTGAAAAAAATTACACGTATTCTTTAGGTAATTGAACAGGCTAAGTTCGAAGATGGGCCCTCTAGGTCCAATAGCGGTGGAGCTAGAGCACGCTACAGGTCGAAAAACGTTGTTTTTCGTACGTTTTTGGCTCTATCTCGGTCCAGAAGCAAGCTACGAAGACAGGGATGGTCTCAATCGATTCAGCGTAGAAAAATACATGTAACATGATACCCACATGATGAAGAAATTAGTCCCTAAATTCACCTAGAAACGACTTATTTGATAGACAAGGAAAATGGTGAAAATTCGCATATTTAGTTATGCTGCATGACTGACTGTTTTTTTTTTTTTTACTGCAACATTTTCTCTGATTTATTTGATGTGGTAAAAATAAACAGTTCTCACAAATCTATTTAAAATGAGGAAAATTGAATAAAGAATTAAAAATTTAGATGAAGAAATTTCTTTTAATAACAAGTAGGAAGAATATAGAATGGTAACTGTTCACAAATTTCAAAACATAATATGGATTGTCTCTCTCTCTCTCTCTCTTTCCAGAATAACTAAGGTATACCTTATTTATTTTGTATAAATAAAAACATAATTTCTTGAATACAATTAAACATAATTTCGTAAAACAATAGACAATTAATTTCGGAAATAAAATACCTAGCGCAAAAATGCGCAAAAAAAGTTTAGTATGGCTGGAAAAAAGAGGTTTCACTGGTAATTTTGGTGGCAAAATCATTCTGGTTTTTTCTGGTTTTCGTCGATTCGAGGCAATTGAAGTCGCAGATGTGAAAATTTCTCGCTAAAAACTTGACTGAAAAAATGCGCCGATTTCAAGTAGATGGTTTAAAAAATTAATAAAAAAATTGGAATAGCTTCTTCACAGTCTACATAACCCAAGAAAATTCACCACAAACGTACATTAAACCATGGTCTGCCTGGAGATGAGCTTTTATGAGTATAAAATTTTTGTCAAAATCGCCTTTAAAATCGTCGAAAACTCTCATTCACGCGTTCCTCCACGAGTAACGAACGAACTCCGAAACTTTTTATTGTCATTTTCGTTTCTTCCAGACATGTCAGAACAAGATCCAACACAAAAAAATCTGAAATTAGAATTCAATTTTGTCCACCTAAATCGGGCAAATCGGCCACTGTGCGGCGTTCTGGTCAGTAGATTCACATGTATATAATTGCACGAAATCTTAATTTCGTTAGTCAGAATGATAAATAAAAAAAGTGGAAAATTCAGAACTTGAATTTAGAATCGTGTCTTAAATTTACTGCTGCAATAAAATTATTTCTGCCATTTTGTCCCCGAGCAATAAGTTTTCGGTAATAAAGTAAAACGTTCGTTGTATTATTTTTCATAAAATCAATAATTTCTTTATAGCTTTAAAAAAAATCCTTTCTTGTCAGTAGATTCACATGTAAATAATTACAAGAAATCTCAATTTCGATAGTCAGAAAAAGTTTTTTAGTAATAAAAAAAGTGGAAAATTCAGAATTTGAATTTATAATCTCGTCTTAATTTTACTGCTTCAATAAAACTGTTTCTGTCATTTTGTGTCCAAGCAATAAATTTTCGGTAATTAAGTAACACGTTTGCTTCATTTTTTTTTTTCACAAAATCATTTATTTCTCTATAGCTTTCCCATAAACTGCGCTCTAGTCAGTACATTCACATGTAAATAATTGCAAAAAAATTCGTTAGACAGAATAATGGTTTCTCGGTAATAAAAAAAGGGTAAAAATTCAGAATTTTAATTTAGAATAGTCCTTTAAATTTACTGCAGTAATAAAACTGTTCCTGTCATTATGCGGCTGAGCAATAAGTTTTCGGTTCTCATAATAAATATTTTATGATATTAATGCGAATTATTACCATTGCACATACTTATTTCAATTATTAGTTTCGTATCGAGATTAATTGCACATTAATGTTCTCCTTTGTAGCTGATTTTATTCTAAAATACCTTTATTTATAGTGCAATATTAAGATTGTGCTTGAATATAATAACTGTTTCTAGAAAACCTTGAGGAAACTGAAATTACTGAAATGCAACATTTAACCGAAGGCCTGCTGTAACTGTGTTTGTTTGTGTATCTGTTTTTTTTTTCAAAATAAGATCCCTTTATTATTTATTTATTTATTTATTCATTTAGAAATCAGAAAATATTCCGATAAAAAGTATTAAATGAATTGGTTGTCATTAATTACACAAAAGCTCTTTGATACTGCAAGATTTTTGAGCTATGTTATACTTTTGCAAAATACTAACATTTATTCCAAAAGACATTTTTACTCTAATGGCTTCCACTCTTAAATTATTCTCAGAGAAAACTAAGTCCACCTTCATGATACAACTTTAAAAATGAATATCAGAAAACTGAGAAGATTTTTTTTTGTTTCTGCGATAATGAAGTAGCACTTCTTTTTTTCTTTTCTTTCATCACGAAAATCTTTAAAAACAATACCTTGCATGATGATTAAGAAGCTGTTTACATTATACCATCAGTTAAATGCTTCAATGCATTTTTTAATTAGTATAGAATCACTTTAATTAAGTCAAAAACGGAACAGGATTTAAATAACTTTCTATTTTCTTAAAAAGAGTTTTAATTAAAGTAATTGTTCATCGCCACAAGTACTAATCCACCAAAGAAAACCTCAACTGTGCGTTTTTTGCTTTCGTTTCGCAATAAAAATTCTAGCTTATTTATGAAAATTTTAATTGTCTTGCGTATATTTAAAAAGTTTAACGGAGCAAAGTTCTTAATTAAGTAAAAAAAGTAATTTTTGACTTTTAAAAGGATGATTTTTTTAATGTCGTATTTGATTTCGCATGATAAAGGTAAAATTTCAATGCTAAAAACTGGGGAATATTCATTTTGGTGCGTGGGTATTTGGACCTGATTTCGTATGAATGTGGTACTCTGATTTCAAATATGACATCAGTTTTTGCACAGGAGCTCAAATTTCTAAGATATACATTGAACTATATGTGACATAAGTTAAAGTTACATCCATAGATCAGATAAAAACAAACATGGAATTTATATTCCTATTGTATTGTACAAATTTCTAACTACGCAATTTCTAAACGGACCTATTAGGCTGTTAGACATGAATTCCACGATTATATTTAAGAAAATTATGATACTCTCCATTATTTATTCATCTTTTTAGGTGTACAACTGTAAGATGATCTGCCTCTCAACAACAAGTATTTCGAATGAGTGGTTCAACACCTCAACACCGCTAAAACCACCAGCCCTGGTTGTCCATCAATGCTTATGTGTAAAAGGTTTGACTGCAGAGGACCTCCATTTTTTTTAAAGGTAATCCATTATATAAATCGGGCCCTGAAAATAATATATAAAAAATCCAATTTGTCACGCATCACGCGAAGCGAATATATGTAAAGCAAGAACTTACAAGTTGACCTTAATTTGTTGAAGCGTTGTTACTAAACTTGCCTGGTATTTACTCCATGTAGTGAATTTTCTTGAACGTAACTGGACTGCAGACAGACAATAGAGCAAATATGCTGGAAGCAATCCTTGTTTCAAAAGCCTATATTTGCTTTAGAAGTGCGCAAAATGGAGTTTTTTATTTTTATCTACCTCCTGTTCAAAAGGGATTTATTACTTCCTATTACGTAGTTAAGAAAATATTATAATCACGAAAATTTTCCCCCTCAAATTTCGACCAAACCTTCCATTTGACTCTACCACAAATAAATATTAAGTAGTTTTTTCGGCCCGGTTGAAAGTGCATACGTACCTAGAACCCATGAACAGCAGAACTATCACTTTTGACGATCCCAGAGTTACTTTTCATGATTTTTCTCGGAACGTCTGCATGTGCCTTACGGCGTATGTACCCACGTAAATGCGTATGTATATATATGTCGCATACCTCAGAAACGGTATGCCGTAATAGGTTGAAATTTCGTATGCAGACTCTGAATAGGTTCTAGTTGTAAAGTACTCATTTGATGTTCCAAAGGGTTTCTTTTACACCTCTGTGGGTGCAAATCAGTGTTAATTTCTATGCAGTCATATGTGTTGTTATAATTTGGTTACCACTTGGCGACATACTGCCAATTCATTGGTCGCCAAGTTTGCATTATATCTCCAATTCGATGACAAATTTGGTGAAAAAAGGATTTTTTTTTTAAACTGGTTTCAATATGGTGCTACTGTTTGTTTTTAGCGATCCTGTATTCAAAGGGTGTTCAAAAATGTACGCAAGATTTTAACTAGATATAAGATTAATTAATTTATAGCTGACAACGAAAAAAGTGATACCCTAGACTGGAGGTCAGAAATTTAAGGACAGCAGAAAATTTTACAGAAATAAAATTGTTTCTGAAATAATTTAGTGAAATTTATACACAAAGTGCCTTTTTATGCTAGAAATCAGTGTGGAATGCAGAATATTTGCAAATATAAAATGTAAAGGTTTTGTGTGTCGTGATTAATAAAAAATGTCATTATTAGAATTGGACAAAATTATAAGTACAACGAACATTTTGCCTTGAAAAACCCTAGTAATCACAATTATTTCCACTTTTTTTTTCAATCACTTTTATTAGATTTGATGCCATGGAACTTGAAGAAATTCTTGAAAAATTATATCCTGTCTTTTTCGATGGAGAAAATAAGTTCTTGCTTGTTTTGATATTGCATACCATTATTTGCCGGGATTTTTTAGAAAGCTCTAAATTACCGATCTTTATCTATTCAGATTTGTTGCTATTTAACTTGCAGTAAGTCGTGCAGTTTTTCAAGCAATCACTTTCGTTTTCTCGAATTCTTGAAGTTTAGTACCTAACAGCATGGGTGTATTAAAATAAAGTGTGACAATCAAATTTTGCTTTTCAGAACGCACAGATTTAATTGTCTTTATAATTTTGGCCAAATAACAGGGATGTATAACTTCAAACTTCATCGTATCAATACGAAATTTCTATGTATATCCAATAAATGTGCTAAAAAAGTGTCGTTTACCATTAGTTTTTTTCATAAAAATTGCATAAATTTCCGACCAAATGCAGGTAAGATATGGGAATTTTTCTTCTGCCCTTATAATTTTGATCACCACTGTATAAACACAAGCGTTCACCTGACAGCTAAGGGTTAATAAAAGTGCAGCACTGCACAAAAAAACACGGTATTGTCATTTTTGAACTGTATAAATGCAGAATGAGGCATTTTCGTACTGTGTATCTGTCATTTTCGTAATCAAAATTGGTCATCTAGATCATATTATTCAACATGAATGGATTCCTTTCTACGTGGTTTTTTAAGTCAAAGGTCTTAACCAATAAAACCACATGCACGCATTGAATGAGGAGATTCCACTGCATCAACGAAAGGCCACTTTAATGCAGAATAATCAGTTATTCCGACAAAACAATGTGTATATGCTGCAAAGTCGTGGAAGACAACACCTGATGTTCCCTATTTCATGCATGTCCCTATCTTGTACGTTATGTTTCTGTTACACAATAGTTTAAAACAAAAACTGTAATTTTGATTTGATTCAAATGTTGCGAAAAAATTTTGACACTCTTTCAAGTACTTCAAGTAGATTTTCCCTATTCTAAACACACATGGGACCGAAAAAAATGCTCAGATTATGGGGTGTTCATTATAGAGAGAGGCTTGATAATTCATATATATTCGAAGGAACCATTAAAATGTGTTCAGAAAATCGGGCTGCTCACATTAAAAAGTGTAGAGATGACGAGACTCTACTGCTCTGTACAAGTGTTGGAAAGTTAGAGAATAATCATTAAAAAAGATAGAAAGTTATTAAACAAAAACTAAATTTCAGGAATAGAACTTCTAACACGCTCGTGCATAAGTGGTATCATTTTTTAAAAAAGCTTACCGTGCCTTTATTCATTGTAACAAAATGTTGCGTTACCTTACTCCATAAATTCGGTGGCAGTTTAGCTGCCTCCACTGCTCTGGAGTAACTTAACTGATATAACTAGTGTAAAGTTACATGTCGGCGACATGAAACTTTACACAATATACATTAATTATTTATTTATTTTAACATACGAACAAGACATTTTTATTGAACAAATAACCTGAGTGGTGTTTAAGCACACAACGCGAATCTTACCGACAAGTCGCAAAGCAAGAGCTTTTCCCACTTTGGAACAGAATCCGGTTTTCGTTTCGCTAATAAGAGTTTACATGTTTTTTGCTGATTCTGATTTTTACGCATGCGCTTTGAATTCTTACACAAACCATAGTGCAAGGTTCCTCCAACAATTTGAGTTTTTGAAACAGTGAGACTACACACTTCAGAATTCGTGTAAAGTTAGGGCCATTTATACTTAAACCTTATACAAATGTTTTACAGTGTTGTTACACAATAGATTTTACATACTTCACTGGCATTTTTTATCTTTGTTTTCTGAGAAATTAGGATATAAAAGCCATGCTTTCCCGATTTGTTCCAAGCAGAGTTAAGCACAGCATGTCTCTTCAAAAATCCTAATTTGGTTTTGAAGTTGTTAAATTCATTCAAGCAGAATGTTTTCTATTTCGATTAGGAGTCAATATTAGGAGAGTGAGAATGCGTCTTCGAGTGGAATACTCTCATCGAAATCGATCTTCTCAGTTGAAATTAAATTCTCTGCAAACAATCGATTAGCAGATAAAGTTTAATTGAGGAGTCATTTGGGAGGTTTCAATTTGCCACCTGATTTCCGAAACCGACGAAAGCTTAAACTGATTTAAAGCGGACCAATCAGAATTCACAAAACTTAATATCACATACCGGTTAAAATGTCAACGTCGAATACGTTTGGATAGTGTTGTGTACATTTATTTAATTATCCTCCATTACCTTTTTTTTCATTATTACACACCACCAATGATAAATCCCACTATATATAGGCCAATGGGCCATTCCAAGAAAATACAGACATTTTTTCTCCTCACGTGACGGATCTATATTTTGTTTTAATGCGTGGATAAGTCAAATTTATTTGCCGAAGAAACGGCACGTGTATGTGTGGTTTCTTAGGTAAAAAATTTGTTTGTTACATTTTTAAAATATCGCTTTTGAAGTAAAATATAAAGCTGTCAAGCGTGGGAAAATATCTGATTTTCTGGGTAATGGCCAACTACTTTTAGGTACAAGAATTATCTTTTTAAAATTATAACGATAGAGTAATTAGTAGGAAAGCAAAGTATATTGGTAATAGATTTTTAACAACAGAATAAAAGGATGTTTTGCTAGAATCAAGAACTCTGAAGCTGATGTCTAAAACTGTGTCCCACACGGGAAATGGAAACTTCATTAAAGAAATACTAATTGAAAAAAAAATGTGAAAAAAAAATTGCTTTGAAAATCGCACGAGTCAAGTACTTTCACTTGAGTCAAAAATTTTTTAACTGCCCTTATTAGTTTGTGAGAAAATGAAATTATAAGAAAAAATTAGTACAAACTGTCCTACACGTGACCGTGGAATCACCCATATGACGTTTTAAAATTCTACATAGTTTTGTTAGTAAATTTTTGCGTTTGTTTTTAAATATTAACGCTAAAAACTTGAATATATGAATTAGATTTTTTTATAAGTTGATTTTTGCGAAGTCGGTTTATTAAAAAGAAAAAAAAAGTGTTTGTAGTTAAAATGTCCATTTTATTTTTGGTATTTACAATTTGATGTTTCATAATGCTTTTGATAATTCCAAAAAGGGTTTTTCGTACATGAAACGGGTCACAAATATCGCACACTCTGGGTAATTTGCGTCTAAAAGATATGTAAAATTTGGAAAATCTATGAAATTGGTCAGAAGCTGTTGTGATTTTGTGTTGCAAGATATTCACGAAAATAAAATTTAATATCATCCATATGTTGGACGCGTTAATGGAAAAAAATGAACAACAGCATTTTCAGTTTCTAAAAATGTGTCCCTAACGTATGAGTGTAAAATTGTGTAAATCATAAACACTATATCATATTTCGGTGAATATTAGTAGCACTTTTATCAAACTTTTTGTGACGGAAATATTTTTTCCTGCTTTTAATTTTCTGAAATGCAATATATGAAATTTAAAGAACAAATAATATGTTATCATTCATGTTTTTCACTTAATTATTTTTTTGCTTCAAACTTTTAATATCAAATCCTAAATCTTATGTAAACCATGTTGGCAATTGGACGTATGCATTTAGACAAACGGTTGTGAAAATAATTGCACAATTCTTACGCAGTGCATTCTCGCTTTAAGATCCAACGCGCGTTGCATGTGTACGAACCCTTAATTTTTGGGTGTGATGAAACCTACCTCCAAGTGGTGCATCCTGGACGATGATACTCAACAGCTGAGTGGCCTAAAATTTCATCCATGAAGTCAACCAATTATAAAGGTACGTCCTACGATGGTGATGTTATCTACACCTTAACTTGCAACTCGAGTGCTTAACAAACAACGTCTTTTCACACATTCCTATAGTTTTATCTAAAGTTCTAATGGCTATAGGTGTTATTGGGACTGCGCTTTCCAAAAGATAAAGATTCATTTCTTTTGCTTTCAAAACAGACGTAAGATAAAATATGTGGCGGTGACAATAGTAATTTAGGTATCGGAACAATTCTTTCATTTTCTCTAGTAATTTCGATACACATTCTAAAGAAGAAAAAATAAATGTTATCTTTAGTCATTTCCTTTCATATCGTTTTAAGTTAGATCCATTAAGAACTAAGAAACTTTGAGAAAGAGAAAAATGAACTTTCTGCTTCAATTTAGGTCGAAAATTGGAGTGTAGGTGTAGAAAGTTAAGAAATGTATCATTATATACAGTGGCGTCACTACGGGGGTGGGGGGGAGGTGGTCAGCGCCGGGTGTCAACCGTGTGTGATGTGACACCCTAAGTGGAATTGCAAGTTTTTGAAAGATACGAAGCTAAAGTGCATTTCATAGACTGCAGATTTAAAAACTTTCCGGAGATCCCCCCCCTCCACTTTTTTTTTTTTTTTTTGTACATTAGCCCGCTAAAAATTTTGTTTTGACACAACTGTAGTTGTTTCGGAAAATTGCATGAATTTCATTTTTCATGTACATACACTGCTTGACATTGAATATGCAACACAAAGAAGGAGTGTTCAGAAATTTATGCAAATTTTAGAGTATACGTACATCACTGAATTATGTAAATGATGTGAAATGAGATCTCCGACGCACGTGAAGTAAGATATAAGGGAAGGAACACTTGCAGAATGGGCAATATTCGTGTCGTTATTTCTAAATGGAGAATTATCGAAGAAATTTTGTTTTTGTCTTGGAGGATACGTGTAACACGAGAGAATGCCAGGCCGCCGTCATATAAACATTGCGGATCAATCTTTGTCAATATTACCTGGAATGATTTAACATTTTTTTTTCTTTATTTGGGGAGGGGGGTAGAAATACTTTTAGGCAGTGCATGACACCTTTGCAAGCCCTTTCCTAAACAATTAGTTAAATGTTTTATAAATTCTTATTTGCACTTAGCTAAACCGGTTAAAGAGGTTACTAAAGCTTGATTTAGCCTTTGAGATCATTGGAAAAATAATAGGCTTCTCCTAACTACATAACTAGTCTTAGCTGAATTACATTTTGTGTAGTTTTAGAAGCTAAATAAAATGCCTTAGAGTTGAAATTCTGCATGAGTTTTCTGAATAAATGTTATTAAACAACTTGGCGTAAAGTTGAAATTTAAGGAAAAAATCAATTTTGAAAATTTTGGCATGTATGAGACTTGATTCCGGATACCTATACCTTAAACATTTTCATTTCTAAACCTCGAACTGTACCTGAAGTTAATACATCCGCTAACACAAACCTATATACTAATAACACGCTTCTGTTTTGTATTTTTTTATTGTCTACACTACACTAAACAGAAATTTAATCCTAAATATGCGCATTTTTACTTTTTAGAATGTATTATTATACTTGAACTCGCTTAGTACGATCACGTTTAATACGATATCACGACTAAGTTTGGTTTGCTATCGAATTGCATTAAACATTTCACGTATAACACGTACATTAAATTGAAAGTATTGGCAAAGACGAACCAACAATTCTGACCTCTTCACTAGATATGTTCGTGATTGAATGCTGTATTTTTTAAAAAAATTTTTAGAAATTATTCATCATTTCGTTCGGCAGTAGAAGTAACAATGTGTGTTGCCAAGAAAATATTAAAAGTATAAATATAAGAAAATATTATTTCTATTTTTTATAGAAAATAAAACTTGTACATTTGCTTACCTCTGTGCATTTTAAGTTTCTCGGAGATTCTTCATCTTTCATTATGGATTAAGTTTACTTTCATATTTTCAGACATAAGAGAGTAAATTGCTTTAATATTTACAAAAATAAGAATTTTGGTACGTTTATAATTGAAAAAAGAAAAAAAAAACACAAAAATACCTACCTTAAAATAACTATTGAAAGAAGTAATGAACTAAATTATACTTGGGAGAAAATTTAATGTAAATATAGCTAAAATAAATATGTATCTAAAGCAGATTTTTGCAACGAACTTGCTAAACAAACAACGAGCCCTATAAAATATATCTGTAAATGAAGTTTATGTAAATAGAAAATCCTTAAGTCACTTACAAGTTATTGCCAAAGCGTTTTCCTGCAAGAAAATAATGTGTACCTTCAGGGTAAAAAAGACGAAAAAATATGAAATGCAAACGGAAATAGTGTGTTTTCTTTAAAAAATTCACTGACTTCCTAATGCATAATTGAATAAAATATTCAAGGAAATATACGGAACAAGCACAATTCTGTCCCAAACTGCGTATAATCCATTTACATTTTTAAAGAAAGCCTCTCTAATGTGCTATATACATCAAGCCCGGAGCGATTTAACGACTATTTTCTTTGATATCAATTTCCGTCTTTCAGGATGAACTATGCAGTTCAGCTTATTAAACAAACATTCAATGGAACAGATAAAGAAAGCAGAGTCTCTCTGTTACTTTTTTCGTGTTTTATAATTTCTTAAGTACAGATTGTTCTTCACGATTGTTTAAATTTTGAAACATGACAGATTTGTACTTAAATCAAATGCTCTAACAAGTTTAACTTTGACTATCACTCTCTAACTGCTACGTGTTAAAATTTAATGGAAATTGTTTATAACGAACACAAGTAGAAAAATGGCATCTCTACATGGCAACAGAAGGAAGAAAATTAATAATAATTTAGCAAAAAAGCAATTGCAATATTGTCGTTGTTTGAACTACAAGAACTCTAAATTCACAGTTTTTTAAACACTGTTAAAAAATATACATGCAGTTTCGTTAAATAGTTAGAAAATTGTGTTCGAAATTTTATCGACTGCAGGATCTTTTTTTGATCGAAAGAGCTTTAAAAATTGCGGAAATATTTGAATTTTAAAGATTTAATAACATTCTTAAGGATTCGCGATTAGCAGACCTTTGCTGCGTATAATGACTATGCAGATCTATATCAGAAATCTCATAAAATTAGTACTGATATTCAGAAATCTATTTGTTTTAAAAAAAAGTATGAATGGCCAATTGATTCGACTGTTATTTGTTATTTAATAAATGACAGTTTGGGTAATTCTAAATTGTGCATATTTTTGCATTACTAACTTGTGCGTTAAAATTTTCTAAATAATATTTTCTTATTTTCTAATAATAACCCAGGAAAAGTTGTTATTTGGGAGTTTTATTGCGGTTAAAAGCGAGATAAAAAAAAAACTTTATAGCAACACAATTTCAAAAATGCGAATGCGTATTTCGTGGCTCCCTTTCATAGATGCAAATCTTTTGAGTGTAGGTTTTCCTAGTAAAGCTAAAAAACTTAAAAAATATGAATGTCCATACGAAATCTCCCTCCTACAAATACTATCCAAAAACTTAGAAAATTGTTTAAAACAGCATAGTTATTGTGAATGTATTTTATTTAATATATAAGTTCTCTAAATAACTATTATTTTTCAGATTTGCAGGGTGGAACACAAAGTGCAACCACGACCTACTTGCGGTGGATTCTGGGTTGCTAATGCAGTAAAATTTAATTGCATTTTCAACAAAGAGTTGTATAGTAGGTACACATTCATTGTAAAAAAAGATTATAACTGGGGATCCCAAAGAAGAAATACGGCTATGGGCAGAATCAGTAAAAAACGTCAATTTTTCGTTAATTTCACGATACTGCGACTTATGCGCGAACTAAAAACTATAAACGGACGCAAATATTTTCAAACATATATAAAAAGAGTGTTAATATGAAGCATTTTAAAGGCATTGGAACAGAAATTTAAAATATTTAGATTTCCATAAAAATATTCAAAAAGTTACTATTTTTTACCTTTTTTTCCAAACTTTGCAGCTAATGCGCGATCTGGAAATAAATATTAGTTCTTTAATTTTCTTCCCATGTTTAGGATGGCAATACACAACTTTTTTTTTTTTTTTTTGCTATTAGAAGTTGCTTACCGAAAATTTCCTGTTTTCGGCCCGTCCTAATGACCATTCTTGAGCTGGAATGAAGTCCGGAAGATGTGTCTTCTTTAATCTTGAGTTCCTTTAGCTGTGTTTATAGGTGCGGAATCCTGTTGGAAAGTCCATCTTTTGTTTCTAAAGAACGTTTGCGACCAAATTAAGACACCATCTTCCAAAATGAGTTTGCGAAATGCTTTTTGATTAATCTTTATCCCGTAAACAATAAAAAAGTGGTGTTTTCTCAATGGCAGATATCCCACCACAAACCACTACAAATTGAGGTCGTTTACGTTATTCAATGATGCAAGAAGGACTTTAAAACAAGGGCAAGTGCTAAACCTCAAACAAGCTTGACATCCCTCAAAAAATCATCATACAAGGAATGGGATAAAATATCTAGAGATGAGTTATGGCCCATTGCCGAAAATTTTGTGACACGTTAAAAGCTCTGTATTAAGACTAAAGGTAGTCACTTTAAAAATTCTTAAATATATTAGACTAAATAATGTATTCATATATGTTTTAAAGTTCGATCGTAATATTTAATTAGCATGAATATTATAATGTATCAAGTATGTCCAAGTTATTTCTCGTCATCCTGCAATCTATGTTATAAACAAAAAGCAGATAAAAGTTAGTATTATCTAAGATATCCTTATACATAAGGATTTGCAAACACGGTTTTCAAAGAAAAACTCTTCAATACTTTTTCCGGTTATTTTTTTGACTCCAAATGTTCAAAACATTAGTGGCAACAAAAAAAAATCTGTGGGACATTACGCTGTTTTATTAACTCGATTAGTCTGAAAATGTAGGGGTTAAATTTTCTCCTGCGCCATTGTAATTGCAATTTAAACATAAGTTTATGCTTTACTCTGTCCAAATAAAAGAATTTGCTCGGCATTGTTTCCACAGAGTCTTTTAAAAAAAACTGAACACATAAACGTACTAAATGAAGTTTTATCTCTTCCTGAATTGTCGAATGTAGGAGGTCTCTTTGGATAAGCGCACAGATAATTTCAGAAAGAAAGACATTATTACTTTTCTTCTTTTAAAACAACATGATAGAAGTGGAACATATAACTTCATTTAAAAAGTAAAGCAGCATTATTACTTCTTCTGCACAAAAACTTTAGAACCTAAAAATGCCAATTTTTTAAATATTTTTTGTATGAGTATTTATTTCCGATTTTATAAAACAATAAAGAACAAATATGAACTGTTTTATCGTTTGAAAATGTAAAAATGCTTGCTCATTTTCATTATAATGTAAACATGAGACATAAACTACATTCAACAATCAGATGCACCAATAAAAACAGGTTAAATGGGGACACACTATATGTTCAGCATGTCCCAGTTTAGCTGGCAAAACCTCTATTTTCGCAACTGTTACATCTTCTAACTGCAAAAATGGTCAAAATCAGATACAAACGATATTAAAAGTGTGAAGCAAACAATAATAATAATAATACTAATAATAATAATAGTAATAATAATCAATAAGTGCAAAACCATGCTAAATAGAAAACGCCATGTGAAGTAAAGAGCTGGTCTTCCCCCTGATGACGCGACAGTCCCTGCTTCAGGTAATTTATTTTACATATCATTGCAATTTTTATATTTTGTATTTTTGATATTTTTCGTTTCTTGATCTTTCATGATATATATATGTGTGTATATATGTATATATATATATAATAGTATGTTGGCAGAATTTAAAATGTTAGTTAAACAAAGGTGCACTTTAATGTTCATTTAAGAAACCTAAATAAAAGTATCGATATATTTATTTCTTTCTTACTATTTAACTTGGTTAGTTTTATTTTACAAAGCAAACACATCCTTGTAAAACTGATAGCTACAAAGATTTATAGCAGTAGCATATATTCTAAAGGTTTAGTAACAGTAAGTTATTAAGATAATTTATCATATTATTTAAAACTTAATTAGAGTGCTTCGTTATAACATGTTTTTACTTACAACCTGCAATAACACAAAACATTCTATACTTATCTTTTTCACATGGGTATCAGTAATGGTATTGATTCCCCCTTGCTTCGGTATAACGTGAGATTAATGATGCACAGCATGTCACACAGTGAGCGAGCTGCATAAATTATAAGTATCAGACACTCAGATATCACTCAGGCACTATATTTAGGGCGAGGTTATTGCATCACTTATATGAGATCAAACGTAGGAAAGCATGTCACAGTTAAGTTCAAAAAATAAATTGTGAAAGGGCAGATTTCATTAATGGAACAATATTAAAAAATCATCAATGTTTCTAAAAGCTAATTATAACTCTTAAAAATTTTACTGCTTAATTTAAGTGCGTGATATAAATACACTTTATAACAAAAAAAATCGACGCACCAAGAAGGCGTAGTCCGATTGAGACGAAAATTGGTGGATAGGAAGACAATGTACAGAATAGTAAATGATTAAATTCTCAGAACTATTGAATAGTTTATGTCAGAGTTATAATAAAAAGTTCAATAAGGTGTTGATCCGCCTCTAGCCAGGATACAATATAAAGCACGAAATGGCAAAGACCGATAAAGTTCCCGGAGGATTTCCTGCAGTTATCTCCGGCCAAATTAGCTCCAATTGTCGGACGAGGTTATCAACATTTCTTGCCAGATGCAATCGCCATCCCACCATATCCCGGACATGCTCGATGGGAGAGAGATCTGTCGATCTGGCAGGCCACAGAAGAATTTGACAAACTTGCAGACAGTTCATAGAAACACGTGCCGTATGCTATCTGGCATTAACCTGCTGAAAACCAGCCGAGGGTACTGCAAAAGGCACGACAGCAAAACTGGTCTTAGGATATCATTGACGTACTGCTAATGCAGTATGTGTGCCTCTAATTACGTGCAAAGGGGTTCAGCTATCAAAGAAATGGCTCCCCAGACCATAATGCCTTGTTGAGGGCCAGTGTGGCGTGCAAAAGTTAAACCAGGATTCTCCCTCTGCCCTGGGTGTCTCTAAACACGTCTTTGAGGGTCATCATACAGTTGAAAGTTGGATTCGTCGCATCAGACTATAGGTCCCCAGTCGGCGTCATTCCAACCTGATCGAGCCATCACCACTGTAATCTGGCTCGGTAGTTTACAGGCGTCAATGGCAGGAGGCGTAACGGTCGGCGCGAGTGTAGATTTCGCTGTCCCAACCGTCTGTAAATGGTCATGATGGACACTGGTGTTTGGGTCGAATGTCTGATGGTTCATCGAGATGAAGAAAGTGCTCTGACAGCTGATCGAACAATCACTCTGTCATCACGATCTGTTGTGACCCTAGGTTGACTGTTACCATCCTGACGCTGAACTATGCCATTTTCCACTCATCTTTGCCAGCATCTTCGAATCGCCTCATCGCTTGGGCTCAAATGACGAACGTTTCTCCTATTTGACCAACCGGCCTCTTTCAAGCCAATGATACGACCTCTTTTAAACTCTGACAGTGCTCACGATCGATAATGACTACGAATCATGTGCCGAAGCATTTTTAAGTTGTTGAAAGGTAATATGAATCAAATTTAAACCGAAAGTTTTAACAATTGTTGAAGAACTGCTCTTTATATAGGTCTGCTGGCTGCGCTGGAGATCCAACTATTCATTCATTGGGAACCAAGATTTAATCATTTGCATATCTGGTCAAAACACTCATGCATACAAAATTTCAAAGCAATCGGATGATTGCTTCTTGGTGCGTCGATTTTTTTGGTTATAGAGTGTATTTTAAATGATAATTAATGAATTTAAAAAAGTATTATACCTATAAAAATATATCATTAATGTTTTTAATGTATGTAAGAATTAGCAATATTAGTTTTCTAAATACGTAAATACGCATTATAAACATTAAAAGTACTAAATTATTTCAATATATATTTTTTTCACGATATTCTGTATCACATCTAAGATAAGTAAAGTACTTGTATTAGAGTAATTACTTTGGAGAAAAATTTTAAAACAGCAAAAGAGGAACATCGTGTACTATTTAATGAGACTAACTTTTTTCACTCCTTTTAGTGCCTACATCCTACATTTTTCATTTTTTCAGGCTACATTGTTTTACGCAATCATTGTATAAAGCCTGTTTTTCTTGCTTGCAGCTTGCACTTTAAAATAAAAATTTTAAAGAAAATACTCACACACGCCTTATGTATACACACAGTAGGCAATCCAAAACGCTTTTCTTTAAATAGTTCAAAAACGAATGTCTCCTGATGCTGCCCTTTAACATCCCACTGCAGCATGTTACCCGACTAGTCCGTTTAATCCTTCTCTTATCTATATATTTATATAATATATTTAGTTACTAAATTCTGGTGGAACCATTAAAATAGCAACGTCATAGTAATGTCAGTAGCAATTACTGAAATTTGTAATTCTCATTTTCAAAATCCGTTAAAAAATAGGTTGATTACTCAGAAAAAATAAACTTCTCTGTAGGAGAAAATATGGATATAAGTAGTAAGAAAAAATCACAACTTCGATCCAAAGGGGTCCAAGAAGATCGATCCTTCGATGCAAAGAAGAAAAAAAAAATCCACTATTTAAAAATTGAGAGATAAAATAATAATTTCGGGGATACACTTCGGACAATTATGGAAAAGCGTTCTACCATGGATAGAAAAATGCATGAGATGTATTTATCAACAAATCTGTAGCAACAGAAAAATATACGTAAATTCACTGCGTTTATTTTAAATTTATCTTTCGAATTTTTGTTTTCAAAATTTAAAGCGTCAAGTTTTTTTTAACTATATTTATCTAAGAAAAATTTAGCAGCTTTACTGGGAACATTTTATGCAAGCAGTTCTGAATTCAAAAAGAAAACTTAAAGTTATATGACATGTTTTCACACAAACCTATTTTAACCTACTAGGGATTTTTTTTTCTTTTTGAACGAGCTCCTGCTTGCGTTGCTTTGAATATTTGACCATCATGCTGATAATTATTTTCAATTTAAAACAAAACCTGACAGTTATTGGCACGTACAACTTAACGATGAGACCTATCTTCAATTTCACCTCTTCAACCATAGTGTAAACACACATTTTCTTAACTCTTGGAATGAGTAAAAATAAATACCCTTAAAAGCATTTTTGAGGATAATTGTTCAAAAAGATAAAGCTGAAAAGCTCTATTTGCTTAAACAATTTTATGTCTTGTTGAACTCGTGACTTTTATCCTCAAAGGCAAACGAGTTTTGTCCAAAAAGCAACTTATTAGATCCGCTAAGTGAGTTACCATAATTAGGGTAAGTGAAATGAAAAGACTCAAAGTGACAAAACTAATAGGAAAATTAGCACAAGCCACTAATTCCTTTCTTTGAGGAAGTTTATTTGACATTCAGTGCTTTATTTCCTAGCGTCTTAATTTATTTAAGAAGATTAAAGAACATTAACGAAAAGTGATTCTTGCAAAAAACGTGTGAAATTAACATAATCTTTAATTAGAGTACTTTTCTATACAAACATTGTTAATCTTGGTACAAAGGTTTTTTTTTTTTTTTTGGTTCTGTAAAGTGCTTTTAAAACCTTTCAGTTGGGCAGATTGCATTAGTTTTACATTAGTTTATCTTAATGTTGTTTTGCTAAAAGTTTGTGCACACGTGAGTTCGTATTAAAGAATCCAGTCACACCGTGAAATTATACTTTATGTAGTGTAAAAAACTCTGAAAATACTTTAGTATACAAGATACACTTTTTCTCTTATTTATTTGTTTATTATAGTATTATTACTATTTATTTATTTATTTATTATTTGTAAATATTGTTTTTGTTCTTTTCTTACTTTTAAATAACAGACATACAATGGCTTTTTAAAATTCCTACTTATATTACATTAAAAAACTACTTTCAACTCCTAAATGAACTGAATTTATGATAATTTATTTTCAGGGGAAGCGGAGTACTTATTGTCGAATGCTTTATTTAACCATTATATTCAGAAACAGATGTATGTCTTTGTCGGCTCATATCGGGTTCACATAACTTCAATCAATTGTTTTGCACTGCTGCCCCGCTTCCGAAACAAAATAAATATATAGATTTTTTTTTAAATATCATTATTGTAAATATTTCTTACTTCCGTAAGATTTAAAAAACATGCTTAACACGTACATTAGGGATAACCCATGTTGCACATCCTCTAATATTTTTCCTTTTATGTCAAAACAATTGTAAAAAAAAGTTTCATATTATTTGAAGAACGGTAGCTCGTGCCGTTTAAAAGTGTAAACCAGTACAATGTATTAAACCAAATGAAAAAAAAGAAACTTTTTTTTAAGTTCGAATTTTCATGTTGATAAAACGTTGCCTTTCTAACTTCACATGCACCGGAAAAAAATATTTATACGAATTAAAAAATATTCAAAATTTTTAATTGTCTTCAGGTAATTCATTTTTTTATTTGTATTTTAAAACATTACAGATAAGTTTGAACAAAATATCAAGTTTAAAAATTATTAGCGAACGCATTTTAATATCAACATGTGTAAATGGATTATAATAAAAAAATAACACATTTTGAAATGACACATTGAGAAATCCATACTGTTTGTATTATGCGGGAGAATTAAATACTCCAGGAGAACAAAAACTTCTTTTTTACACTCATAGCTTAGCTGTTTATATTTTTTTTCAATCGTTTGTAGCTTTTCTGGGGAAAAATAAAGACCATGTTAATTTGTTTGTCCCCCGTGGGCAAAAACTATGAAATAAATAAATATACTTTAGAAAATAAATAAACAAATAAGAAAAATATCCCCTTAAATAAATAGTTATAGAAGAAAAATCGTCTGAATAGCTTTTTCTGTCTTTTGAAAAACATAGCACCCCGAATTTCTTTTTTATCTCCCACTGTCAAAATAAAATAGATAAATTGAAACTTTAAGATGAAAATTAATGTAAATTATCTGGTCAGATTCTGTTTCACAGTAAAAACCAGATCAACAGAGTTGGAGTAGTGGGTCCCGAATTGGATAGATTTTGGTGTGGCGGGAGTCAATGGCTTTAAAATTAAAAAAAGTTGGAGTCTGTAATTTTCAAACTTCTGTATTTCTGCCATGGGTGCATAGTCAGAGTGGGACTGAATTTGGGATACAGGAGTGAAAGTCAAAGACACATAAATTCTTGGCTTTTTTTTTTTAAGTTTAAACAATTTAATCCGAATTTTGCTGGGATTCCGAAATTTTTTGCTTAAAAGGTGCTATTAATTTAATTGTTCCTTTACTAATTCTTTACTTATATATTTTATCAGATGATAATTATTACGTTTTTAAACATCAACTGTAAATGTCGGACAGAATTTGCACTTTCAGCTACAGAAGAATATTGAGCAGTCGATGTTGGTAAACAAAAAAGTCGGCTCGTTTAGTTCTGGACGGAAGTCCTTATTGTTCTTTCTTTTTAACTTTTTACAAGAAAATCGACTAATAAAATGCTTGCTCCAAATGTTTGTGTCCGGGGTAAACTCTATAAAAGTATCGGACTAATTTTGTTGAAATTTTCAGTTTGTGTTGATTAGTGCCGGAAAGTTTTATTGAGAGTTTCAAAAAAGCTTTGATGAATAGTTCTTTTTTTAATTCAAAATTTAACTTCAGGTTCCAAAAATTGCTCATTTAACTAGAAACAATTATCGTATCGTCTCGGTTTAGTTTTATTGAAAAAAAAGGAAAAAATTCTCCCTTGGAAGATTTTCTACTTACTGCCTAAATTAGTAGATGGCCTTAATTAGCGGGAAAAAAAAAGTTAAAATCATAGAAAATAAATTTAAAATTCAACGTCTGAATCGTTGCCATTTTTATTAAAATGTGGACAGATAAAAAATTTCAACTGCTTTTAGGCTACCTCGATAATGGGTTACTTAAAAACTTCCCCTCTTGATTTTTTTCCCGGTTTTTAACGTCTATTTGTTTGTGCAGCCTACAGACGTTCGCTAAAATGTTATTCTTAATTTTTAACTGAAATTTTCATTAATGTTGTATTCAATCAAATCTGGATTTAATCAAATTGGGATCTAAAAATGACTAATTTCACGTTTTTGAAGAACAGTGAAAGCTGATGCGGTTTTTGGTTTTAAATTCGATATTTGAAATCGTCGGCGCACGTTAATGTTTTTTATGAAGTGAAATAAGCTGAATAAAGGCCCAGATGTTGCCTTTTTTGCTTCAGTGGGGACAAATAAAATTCTTTAACTGTTTTTAGGCTCCTCTGTTAGTAGAAGATTAAAATGTTACCCCTTTTATTTTAAAAAAAAAATCGTAGCCTAGAGGCGATATTTAAAAATTGTACTTTGAATTCATACTTGAAAGTTTCATTAATGTTGTATTTGTTGTAAATACTTGGGACCTAAAATATAATTTTTAACGATTTAAAGAATAATCTAAGTTTGGTGTGGATTTTGAGAAATTGCTGTCCTTATTCCAATCTCCAGTGGAGAGTTCTGAGCCATGAAGACCATGTTAATTTGTTTGTTCCCCGTGGGCAAAAACTATGAAATAAATAAATATACTTTAGAAAATAAATAAACAAATAAGAAAAATATCCCCTTAAATAAATAGTTATAGAAGAAAAATCGTCTGAATAGCTTTTTCTGTCTTTTGAAAAACATAGCACCCCGAATTTCTTTTTTATCTCCCACTGTCAAAATAAAATAGATAAATTGAAACTTTAAGATGAAAATTAATGTAAATTATCTGGTCAGATTCTGTTTCACAGTAAAAACCAGATCAACAGTGTTGGAGTAGTGGGTCCCAAATTGGATAGATTTTGGTGTGGCGGGAGTCAATGGCTTTAAAATTAAAAAAAGTTGGAGTCTGTAATTTTCAAACTTCTGTATTTCTGCCATGGGTGCATAGTCAGAGTGGGACTGAATTTGGGATACAGGAGTGAAAATCAAAGACACATAAATTCTTGGCTTGTTTTTTTTTAAGTTTAAACAATTTAATCCGAATTTTGCTGGGATTCCGAATTTTTTTGCTTTAAAGGTGCTATTAATTTAATTGTTCCTTTACTAATTCTTTACTTATATATTTTATCAGATGATAATTATTACGTTTTTAAACATCAACTGCAAATGTCGGACAGAATTTGCACTCTCAGCTTCAAAAGAATATTGAGCAGTCGATGTTGGTAAACAAAAAAGTCGGCTCGGTTAGTTCTGGACGGAAGTCCTTATTGTTCTTTCTTTTTAACTTTTTACAAGAAAATCGAGTAATAAAATGCTTGATCCAAATGTTTGTTCCGGGGTAAACTCTATAAAAGTATCGGACTAATTTTGTTGAAATTTTCAGTTTGTGTTGATTAGTGCCGGAAAGTTTTATTGAGAGTTTCAAAAAAGCTTTGATGAATAGTTCTTTTTTTAATTCAAAATTTAACTTCAGGTTCCAAAAATTGCTCATTTAACTAGAAACAATTATCGTATCGTCTCGGTTTAGTTTTATTGAAAAAAAAGGAAAGAATTCTCCCTTGGAAGATTTTCTACTTACTGTCTAAATTAGTAGATGGCCTTAATTAGCGGGAAAAAAAAAGTTAAAATCATAGAAAATAAATTTAAAATTCAACGTCTGAATCGTTGCCATTTTTATTAAAATGTGGATGGATAAAAAATTTCAACTGCTTTTAGGCTACCTCGATAATGGGTTACTTAAAAACTTCCCCTCTTGATTTTTTTCCCGGTTTTTAACGCCTATTTGTTTGTGCAGCCTACAGACGTTCGCTAAAATGTTATTCTTAATTTTTAATTGAAATTTTCATTAATGTTGTATTCAATCAAATCTGGATTTAATCAAATTGGGATCTAAAAATGACTAATTTTACGTTTTTCAAGAACAGTGAAAGCTGATGCGGTTTTTGGTTTTAAATTCGACATTTGAAATCGTCGACGCACGTTAATGTTTTTTATGAAGTGAAATAAGCTGAATAAATGCCTAGATGTTGCCTTTTTTGCTTCAGTGGGGACAAATAAAATTCTTTAACTGTTTTTAGGCTCCTCTGTTAGTAGAAGATTAAAATGTTACCCCTTTTATTTAAAAAAAAAAAATCGTAGCCTAGAGGCGATATTTAAAAATTGTACTTTGAATTCATACTTGAATGTTTCATTAATTTTGTATTTGTTGTAAATACTTGGGACCTAAAATGTAATTTTTAACGATTTAAAGAATAATCTAAGTTTGGTGTGGATTTTGAGAAATTGCTGTCCTTATTCCAATCTCCAGTGGAGAGTTCTGAGCAATGTATTGTCCTTATTCAATTATTCTGATGTTGTTTTTACAATACTAATGTTTTTTTTACTTCCTTTTTATTTTAAGACATACTGTTGCTGTTATTTCGAATTTTTTCTTGACTTTGAATGTGGTTTTTAGAGCGATTTCCCCTATCGAGTTAACGTTTTTAGAAAACTGTTACCCTTATTCTATCAGAGGCTTATAGAGACAAATGTCCTGATTCCAATGAGGATTTTTATAAAAGTGTTTTCTTTTTCTAATAAGGGTTTTGAGGACTATTGTCCTTATTCTAATTGGATTTTAAAGGACTGCTTTTATTTGGATGAAAAATTTTAATGGAAACAGTAATTTTATTTATGAATCAGTGTTTTTAAGCTGATTGTGGTTTTCAGGAATTGTTGTTCTCACGTTAATTAGGGTTATTTTTTCAAGCACAGGTTGGTTAGTAATGAACATTTTTAGGAGTTCCCCTTATTGGTAACTTCTGTCCTTCTTTTTAATGAAGATTAATAGGTTCTGTTGACGATATTTCAGAACTTTTGTACTTATTTTAAAGTTACGTGCTTTGCTATATTTTTCCTTATTTTTGAATTTTAGTCATGCGTTACACAACCTCCGTTTTATTCTCTGTCAGAAACTATGCAACAATTTGAGACAGCCCCCGCAGTATGTAGCACATTTTGATAGGGATCGGGGTTTTTGAAGACAGCGCTGACTTTATTTTAGAACAGTTGTCCTATTTCTTTTAGGGACTACTGTTCTTTTTTGACGGTACCTTTTAGGGAACATTCATAAGGGACTAATGCACTTACTGCAATTACATTTTTTAGGATTTGTTCTCATAAATGTAAAAGGATACACTTCTTTTATTCAAATCTGAGGGTTGAACATAGGTCACTCGGCATCGCTTTTATTTCCGAGGCAGACCGTGATCGCCTTGCGACGCTGTTAGTTTAACGTACAAACGGTAAATAATCACATTAAAATACGTCATAAAGAAAGAAAATTAGCCAAATGATTCGCATGACGTAATGGACGAAAGCAAAAAGTAGTGTAACAAATGTTTTTTTTTTTTTTTAATATCCGCTAGAAATAAGTAAATTTGTTCCCATGCTTATTATACTCGTACATAAAATGCTTTCTTTAAAAATATTTATTTTACTTCAAAACTATAAAGAGAAAGTAGTTTTTATAAGAAAAAGTGATTTTTTAAGTCAGAACTAACACATGCTTAATAAACATTCACCTATCAAAGTAGTTGTTTTTCCATTTAAATTAACTCATTTATTATCCTCGAGTTCTTACATGTGCTTACGATGCTTAGAATTTCATAGCATTCCTTTTAGGATGTTGAGAGCGGTTTTAAGACTGAACTTGTGCAGCGTGTGTGATTTATACGCCGGAAGATTAAGGCTTGAATTCCCAAAACCTTCAGGTGAAATGAAAACCGAAAGTTCTTTAATGGGATTCCGAATGTACGAAATAAAATCTGAGAAATCGGAGCGAAGTTTTCCGTCGTCTAGGCAACGCTATGCCCCCTGGCTCGAACCTATTTTTCTTCAAGACGGTTCATCAGGTATCAAAGCTTTTTAAATTTCAATAGGGAAGGTAAATGCGACAGGGCGTTTTAAAGATAGTGTGCTGATAAATGGGAATATATTTTGTATTTATTTTCTGTCAAATAAACGAAGTATTTTTGAATTTTAAAATGAACGAATTAGATTTCTTGTGCTAGGTATTTGATGCGCTGTAAAAAAGATTTATCAAATAAATATGATGTGTGCATTTAAAAGCTTCTTTTTTTTTCCTTCTTTATTTATTTATTTAAACCCCACCAATCACCACTGTACCAACCGCGGTGAGGGTTTAACCGAATGTGGTGACTGGGGGGAACAGAATAGATCACAAGCGACACTCTCTGGAACAACTTTGATAATTACAAAAACCAATAACAATAATAAGATAACAAACAATAAAAAGAACTAAATAAAAAGAACTAATATACAAGTGAAGAAGCTAAATAAGACTGGGATGGCTGGTAAATACAATGTAAACGGCAATTTCGAAAGTTTTTAGGCTGGATATTTAAAGTCCAGCCTAAAAACTTTCAAAATTGCCGTTTACATTGTATTTACCAGTCATCCCAGTCTTATTTAGCTTCTTTTTTTCCTTGCTAAATCTATGTTGATTCATTTTTTAAAAACACCTAGAGTCACTCTTTGTTAATTTAGATGGACTACAAACAAGATACCATGTAGCTGATACTTTTCTTTAAATACAATACCTTTATAAAAAAGAGAATTGTTAAATAAGTTTTACATTTTTAAAACATTGCACTACATTTCACAATCTTTCTTTTTTCCTGCAATATCTTTGAAATGTTTACTCTACCATTTTTCTAAAAAGTAGTTTTGTTGCAAAAAATTGTGAATAAGATGGAATCTTGTAATAACTATGACTTCATTAAACGTTATTCTTGCAAAACAAGTTTATCTTGCTCTTATTTATATGCATAACAATGACTATTTTTCTTAAAGTTAGGTTTTTTGTAAATTATTATTATTGTAGAGAAAAGTGAGTCAATTGGAAAGTAGAAATTTCAATAATGTGATTTCAATTAAGTTTCCTTTTTAGCAAAGTTTATCATAATTTTCTTTGTTACAAGTAGCTTAATGATTTCCAAATAGATTAGAATCTGAAAAACGAAAATAAACGCTCTAACTGCTCACCGGCAAAAGCGAAATCAAAGCTCTTACAACTTAGGGTAGGCAATAAGCTGTCAATAAAAGAAATATCAATAAAGAAATACTAACAATATATTTTCTTTTATTTTAATTAAGTTTAATAAAAAATATCATCAAACAATAGAAAATATCAATAAGCAATTACGGGAAGCCAACTTTTCTGCAAACGAGAAATAAAGAAGAAAAAAAAAATAAGTTTCTGTTCTGAAATCTTGACTTCAAATTATGTTTTTCGTAATCAAGAATTACTATAGGACCCGACTTGTTGAGTTTCTTGTTTCTACTGATGACTTTTATCGCAACCATGCCGTTTTTAAATAATTAAGTTCCGAGTCACATGGACGGCTTCATTATAAGAATAGAAAAATCAAATCAAAGGATGCGGACGCCATTCACAGTCAAGAAAAAACAATAAGCAATTCATTATTGTTTAAAAAACATTGAAGGAATCTTAACGCATCTTTAAAATATCACAGAAAAAAAGTCAAAAAACAGAAAATTTAAAAGCTTTCAAAATTTGGAAATTAAAGTATTTAGATGGGGAAAATGTGGCTGCCGGCCTGTCTGCCCTAACCTTCTCCTAATAACTTTTGAGTGAAGCGTCCGATTCGAACAAACTTCAAACTTCATAATATTCGAAAGGACTCGACGAAAACACCTCGTTCTTACATTTCACTTTTTGTTTTTAAATTTTTTTGTTAAATTATCAACTGTTCAAAAAAAAAACAAAAAAAAAAAAAAAAAACTTTAGCACCTACGGGAAAATTTAAAGTAAATACAGATCCCGCACTCAGGGACGAATGTGCTTTTAATAGAATTTTTTGGGAAAAGCGCGTGATGAAAAACATGTCTAGAAAATATTCTTTTGAGTTATCTATTTTGAGAATAGTGTTTAAAAAACTTTAAACATTTTTTACATTGACTACTACAAGAGAGTTTTCAGCCAATTTTATCTAAGAAACCAACAACATTAAAAATAGACTTTTTTTCCTGCCAAAATATTGAAAAAATTGCAGATTTTGAATATGGACTTATTTTTTAGTTACAAGAAATAGGGAGAAAGTTATTAGCAAAAATGAAAATACCATCTCTCGTAAACTTCACATTAACACAAGTAAGAGTAAATTTTACTAAATTAAAATAAAATAAATTCAAAGCGCAAATGTTTTTACAGTGAAATAAGTAGGGTTTCAGAATCAGAGTCACAGGGTTGGAGTTGGAGTGTTTTGGGGGTAAAATAGTCAGAAACGCAGTAGTGAGTCGAACAATTTAAAAATCCAAAAGTCGGAGTCGGCCATTTTCTTTCCGAGTCTGCTACTCTACTAATATTGCAGAGTATGAGTCTTGGGTTCGAGACCGGAGGCGGTCTATTCCCCCCCCCCCCAGTCCGTTACTCTGCAGGGGTGCGGAGTCAGACAGAATAGTGTAAAGTAGAAGCAGTCGGTCATTTTTCTCTCCGACTCCACAGTCCTAGAAATAATGATTGTTAAGATGATTTGTTTTTTGTCTTCAGCCTAAAGTTTTATTAATTTATTTATTTACTTTTTTTTTTTTTTTTTTTTTGCCAACGAAAGTAAGAGGAGATTAGGAGTGCTTTATTTTTAACAGAAAAAGGGAACTGCATTTTTTTTTATTTAGTATGAAAATTATTTAGTTAGGTGAACTTTTTTTTCTGAAGTTATTATTTCTTTTTCTTTTCTGGCAACGGGGAAAAGTTTAATCCGACGCGCTTCATTTTAATACAAAATGAAGAGCTGCAAGCACTTTGTTTTTATTGTTGATGAAATGTATTAATTTTAATAAGCTTTTGTAGTTTTCGATGTTTTTTTTTTTCCTTCCTTTTTTTAAACCGATTAATGATTTTTTTATCCTTTTTTTGAGAAAAAAAACAAATATATTAGTTGCTTTAGCATTGTTTGAAAATGCTGCTACTTTATTTGCTCGTTTAATTGTTTACGTATCAAATTCAGCATATTTTTTAAATCATATGCACATTTTACATTTAGAAATCAGTTTTAAAAGTTAAAAAAATATATTGATGTAATTTGCAATCTAATTTATTAAGAGAATATTGACCAGAATACCAATGTTGGAAAGTGGGATCGCTTTGTTCTGGACGAAACTTCTTGCTCAATTTAGCAACAGTTAAGGAGTGAAATGAACGCTAAGAAATCTAACTTAGGACGCATAAATAGTTTTTCCTTCCAGAAAAAACAAGTTTATTTTAGTAACTTATGCTATAAACATTCGTTTTTTCCGTATTCGAAATGTATCTGAAAAGCAAATGGGATATAATTTTTTTTTTTTTTGTATACTTTTACGTGCGTTGAAGTCGGAATGGTGTGTTGGATAGGAATGGCGTATGTGAGTACAAAAATGTGAACGGTTTTTTTTCTTATATATATATATATATATATATATATATATATATATATATATATATATATATATATATATATATATATATATATATATATATATATATATATATATATATATATATATATATATATATATATATATATATATATATATATATATATATATATATATATATATATATATATATATATATATATATATATATATATATATATATATATATATATATATATATATATATATATATATATATATATATATATTAAATCAGAAAAACTTGGAGCTCGGGATGGCCCTCTAAATTTTTTGCTACAAACTTACAACGTCTCAGGAGCTGAATCGTAAAATTTTTACAGAAACACATTGTTCCAAACGGCTGCATTGAAGCACCAAGCTCGAAAATTTCATACAAAATGCTTCTTGTGCATTTCAAGTTCTATGCCGTGATCAGAAGCCTAAATTGAAACAAAAGGCAAATGTATTTTTGAGATATAACATGCTTTTTTCTGCTTTTCGGATAAAAATTAAGTTTACACATCGAACCACTAATGTTTCAAATATAAGTTTTGAAAAAAATACATCGGATTCACACACACCAATGTATGTACTATATATCTACATATATAAAAATTTCGTGCCACGATGTTTGTTCGGGGTGAACTCCGAAACTACTCAACCGATTTTTATCAAATTTCATACCAATGTGTCATTTGGTCCAACTTAAAAGATAGGATAGTTTTTATATTTTTTTTATTGCAAATTCAATATTAATTATACAATAATAGGTGAATTAATTGTTTATTTCTATAAAATTTTAATAGATGGCGGTGTAAGTTAATTAATCGATATAACTCTAACGTTGTATATTTTACTGCTAAAAACACTATGATAAAAAAAAAACGTTACTTATCGATTTCGTAGAACGTTTCGGGATTTTACAGGTTTTTATTAACTTCTTGAGTAAAATAAACTGTCTTTGTCAAAACGTTTCCTGAATTGCTACAAATTGCAAGGTTTCTCACTTATGTAAAAAAATATTTTTTTCCTACAAGTATCAAGATTAACTAAACCTATTTAATAAATGTGTCGGTTTGTGTTCGATAACGGTTCGTCCAGATAAACGTTGCTCCCGTTGAAAGAGAAAAAATGTCTGGAGCACAAAGCGAAGGACGAGTTGCATTTGACCTACTCGCTTGGTAGTCTCTCTCTTAGCTTTGGCGAACATTGCAGTAACGCTATCAGCGCTTTCTTGGATGTGCAGGAGAGTGCCAAGCTTTTATATTAAGCTTACGTTTGGCGTTTCTGAAGGTGCCAGACACACAACCGGTTTAAACCAAGAAAACTATCGAATTATTGAAAAAGAATGCAGGATAATCTCTGGAAGGTTACTGAAGTTGAGCGGAAACCTTTTCTTTCTTTCTTTTTTTTAACGACATATTTGATATCATAAGTTCTTGGCAAGATACGGTCGCAACAGAAAATTGCATTGTCAGGCATTGCTGCTAGATATAGTTTAGATGGTAGACGAACAGCAAATTTAGCTTTAAAGTTGCCTATTATATATATAACAAGCCAAACGCAATGTGTAAAATTAAAAGAAAAAACGCGGAATGACTGTAGTGTTGCAAAAGAGTGCAATTATAATTTTGGGTAAGTGTACTATGGCCCATGAGCAAACGCATTTATTTGAAGCAGAGAATAGGAGTATGCAAGATTTGAAAGGCAACGATAAACTTTTAGATGGTATTGTCTGAATACTGTCTGGGGACTTCCGGCAGACATTACCAGTTATTCCGATTAAATCAACGCATGTTTAAAACAATCGTTTTTATAGCGTAATGCCGATATAATGCGATTGACCGTAAACATGCAAGTACAAATGCACAATTATCTATTCGCTCAAGTACTTTCTAAGCAATTGCTGGGTATTGGAAACGGTGAAATTGAACTGTATCAAAATACACAGTACATCAAATAGCGGGACACAATTTCTGCTTTGCTGTTGAGACGAAAAGTAAACTAATTAAGAGCGTATTCCCGGATACATCTTTTTTTTTTAAATCATAATTGCCTCTTTGATCGCGCTATTTGGGCAGCAAGAAACGTTTGTACAAACGCAATTAATTTTGAAATGCAACATTTGTTGCCCGTTAATTTGAAGTAATTTAAATCAATCGATGCTATTGTAGACGAAAACGAATCCGAAAAGTTTCTAACTGAACTTTAAATTCTCTGGAATTCCAGGAATGACACCACACAATCTCCAGCTGAAAATCTGTTCACCAATTAATCTTCTGCATAATTTAATTCCATCTAAATTTTGCAAATATACATGTATAGTTATCAAAAGCATCACCGGAAATGTTCTTGAAGCAACAATTTTCACGGGAAATTTTAAAGGAAAAACCGTCATATCTATTCGTGTAAGCAAAAGACAGATTAACAAAAATATTGTGAATAAATTAGTACAACGACAATTTTCAATTTTAATAATTTCAAACAATCGAAACAATATTTTGAGATCAATGTTATCTACTTTATTTATAAAGTTGAATTTTTATAACTTATCAATTTATTTGGTATATTTTGTGAGAAGTCATTGATTGAAAACTATAGTTAAAGCTTAGATGAATAAAATGTACATACAAAAATTTGTATTTTGGTTAATGCTTAAGTTCAACATTCCGGTACTTTACCTATCACTTTTAAGTTATTTTGCACGTTTGGCCGAAGTAAGTACTTACTAAATTTACTAAAGGTAAGTACGGTAAAGTAATGCATTTACTATAGGAAATTTAGTTAATACTTACCAAATTTAAAAAGTTTCTACTTCGGCCAAACTCGAGCATTCTCAATCCCCTGTGATTTAAAATCAAATGATCTTTTTCCAGCTTTGTTAAAAATAATAATTTAATCGTTTAAAAATAATGAACAAAAAATTATTTCCATTCTCAGCCACACAACGTGTGGCTGGGTCAGCTAGTATATATATATATATATATATATATATATATATATATATATGAATTGAAAAAGTAACGACTACAAAAATACTTCGTATATAAAAATCACAAATAGTTAGAACTATAGCAAAACTAGTTAGAAGTATATGAAGTGAAATTTCGACTTCTCTTGCTCATACTTGTCATCAGACACATATTAGGAGATCAATGGATCATCTTCAAAACAAACAATTTCACTGTTCTACACAGTGATACATTTTACAGGAAGACAGCCAATTTTCAATTTCTTCCGAACAGGGGGTCAAGAAATATTCAAAAAAATTGCTTTACCGCTTTCGGTCAGGATGGCTCGTCATCACTAGACGAACGACAATAATCTTATGACCTCAGGTGCTATCTAGCATCTGCGCAGTAGGCAATTGCGAGAATCCCAACTACGCAATTATGGAAATCCCAATTTTTAATTATGGAATCCCTTTATCAGGACTAACTGCGATTAAAAGAAATCCGGAGAAGTGAAAATCCTAAAATCCGGTAAATATGGGTAATAAGCAAAACACAATCTTAAATCAGTAGACTTATATTTGATTACAGCAAAAAAAAAAAAAAAAAAAGAACAAGTAAAAACAAAATTTACACTGATGGTTGATAAGCAACGTTTATATCTTTCCCACTAGCGAGTTCTAGTTCCAGGTTTCTAACATATCATTTACTTGTCGGCTTTTTCTCCTGATTTCTTCTTCTTTTTTTTTTCTTTTTTTTTTTTGACGCTAAAAGGATAAAACCTTTTCTGTGTACTTAATTACAGTTCACTATGGCACAGTCACTCATTTTTATGATGGTAACGTTCCGGTTTGGCATCTTTAATAATCCAGCTAAATGGCAGTGGATCAAAAGTACACGACTCTTTTGATCCAAAATGGCGAATGTATCGACTCTCTGGTTATGGGGACCTTGGGTAAGTACTAGGATTTTCATAGATAACTTAAGGAATTGCATAAATTAAACATCAGAGGAAATCGTTGTACACACAGAAAATTCTGAAAATATTTCATTTAGCGTATATTTTTAAGTTAAATTTGCTTCGTTTAACATTATATGCTGGAGGGTAAATATTTGCTATTAAGCAACCTCATTCTCCCGCATTGCTACGGATGTCTTTTGTAAACTTGAAGCGATTAAATAGCTTGTATAAAGAAATATGCATAATGCTTTAGACAGCATTGTGCTTAAAATATGTGCAGGTATTAAAGTAAGTAAACAAAATGTGTCGCCAAAAATCCCTGGCTCTTCTCAAAAGTTATTTTAAGAAGCAAGGATTTGAGAAGAATAATTCAAGCAAAAATAGGAAGTTAAGTAAGACGGAGGTAGTTTGAAGGGTTCAAATAAGTTACTGAGTTTTAAGTACGTTCACTTTTTTGATATTTAATAAAATTCTGAGTTAATTTTGAATTACATTACACTCGGGAAACTTTCGCCATTTCTATACTTTAGTTGAAACTAAATTAAGTAGTTCGGTATTTTTCTTTGTAACAACGGCTAATTGTAACAAAATATGCTCCGAAGCACATGCAACTACACATGCGAAACAAACCCATATACACACGTGCACACACACATGATAAATAAGTGAAAATGATCAAATAAGTTTTGTGTTAAACATGAATAAAGTGAAAAACAAAAGCAGATAAAGCACAAGATCTCAAGTAAAATATAGTTATACAACAAAAAATTTAGGAGACCACTCTTGACTCTCTTGTTGAGCGACGAGTTTTTTGCACTGATGAATACTCTGCACTGTAGCCTTGAAATACCTGTCTGCTGTATTTTTCTTGAGAATTTGATTTTTATCTACGTCGACTTTTTGCTTAATTCATACATGAAAAATGTTTAAAACGCGTTCTTGATATTAAGAACATTCAGAATTTATCCAGAAATGAATTTTTTTAATTCTGCACACCATTTATGCTTTTAAATTGCTCAAACAGAAAATTTAGAAAACAGCAATAGGAACTATGGAGACATGTTTCCTAGTTACAAGAAGCGTCTTTTTCAAAAATGAGCTAACCATAAAGACACACGACAAAAACCTTTGAAGTTTGACGAAATGAAAAAAGTTGAAGACAAATGTAAAACTTGTGTTCTAATAGTTAATGTAGAAAACTGAAACGTTAATAAATGAAAAGCAATTAAGAATGCACAATATTAAACACCGAGACTAAAGAAACGTTTGTATGTAGAAACCTTTCCTTATCTACCTTATCACGAATTACTGGAAATCGTTTGCTTAGACTAATGCCAACAGATTCACAGAATTTGGACTATTTTGTGACGCTTTTATTAGCTGATGTATTATTTTATAATCATATAAGATTAATGCTCTTCCAAAGCTAAACTAATGGTTTGGTAATATAAAAATGATATTTGCGGAGATTAATTAATTGAGGAAAAAAAATTCCTCGTAAATATCAGAGCATCCTCTGTTTTTTTTTTTTTTTTTTTCATACACTGGTGGCAAATTGCTAAGGACGGACCCCAATGGGCTATGTTGCGCGCAAAAAAAGTAAGTGTAATTTGATGCCAAGTGAAATGAACTAAAGTCAGAACACTAGAACATTACATTGACGATAATGTATTGTGCTCTGAAATCCAGAAGGCGTTGAAAAGTGTTCAAAGGGAAAAACGATCATTTTGTGCCGAATGCGTAAAAGTGAAAAAACGTAATTAACGTCCACAGGTGTTCCGGCGTAAGATGTCTATATGAGATATGACCGCCATGGAGAGCAGTGAAAGCTTCTACACGTCGCGTCGTTTGTTGCTGCACAATAATATCCAGCGGTTGTTGGAATACTTTATCCCGTTCCTCTATCAGCCATGGATGAAGGTGTCTTTGTTTATTGAAGGGTGTTGTAGACCAGCATGATTGCTCCACAACGCATTCGAAACATTTTCAAAGGAAATCAGATCTAGAGAATGTGCTGGCAATCCAATGGGTTGACTTTTCTCGCTTTTTAGAAACTCCTGGACAGCGGCTGTTCGACGACATGCTGCATTGTCATCCATGAAAACGAATTTATCGCCCACAGCACCAAGGAACATGTAAACAGGAGGCAGAAGAACAACATCAATATATCGCTGGCCAGCCATGGTCTTTTTGACAGCACATGAGCGACGTACTGCCATTGATGATGATCCCGGTTCACATTGTGATACTGACGACATTATTACAAACGGGTGAAACGTTGACTTGTAGACAATGGAGTGCACAAATCAAGCTGTCGGGCGTGTAGTCCTACTGCTTGCAAACGTCTCTCCAGTTTTTCAGGACATTTGCTTGCTATTAGCAGCAGAAAACGGATTTGCTACCTTAGAAGCAGTGTTGCGCCGGTCCATTTTTGTTGCTAGCACTATATATGAATCTTCTGCTGATGTCGTATCGAGTACACAACTTTTATATTATTACATTTACTACACATTCCATTTGTTAGAAATGATTTCCAAACCTTCGAAATAACCCTGCGTATGACGTTGAACTCCCTGGTAACAACTAATACTTTTTGCCCTTCAACAAACTTACCAGCAACACGACCACCCGTAAAATCATCTATGGGACGTCGGGAAGGCAGACTGAAAAATTCCAGCTGGTCAATTGATTATTTCCTGTCAAATTCTGCCTTTTGAGCAACAATGGTCGTCACGCACCAATCCTTTGTATCCCTTATCAGCGCTATCACGTGACGAGCAACATCGTGAATCTAAAATTTTCATACGCACAATACGTCTTACCGTATCCCACACGTATGCTAATATCTATATTTCTTTGCCTTCCATTTTGCGGTTCCTAACGCTGCTATATTCATCCGTCCTTAGCAATTGTCCACCAGTATATTATGAACATTTATTTATTTATATCGAATCACTGAAAGCAAATTATACCCTTTTTTTCGGAGTATTCCAGAAAGGGACTTAACTTCCGACTTAGATATCGATCATCCTTTCTTTCTATAATGTTCGATTTTTCATAATTTAAAATATGAATATTGTGTTCATGAAATAAAATAAATTACCTGATTTGCATTATATAAATTTAACTTTCTTAGGTATCTGTTTCTCACTACACTATAACCAAACACGTGTGACCAAAATGATTTTACATTCAATGAGAAGATAATAGTAGATTTTTGTTCAATTTTTTACTAGTTAAAAATAAGGGACTAACGACCAAACGGCACGACCTTGAGGGTCACGGATTTTGACAAAATTCTAGCTATAGGTCCATTCCCACTAGGTATGAGCGCAGGTAAAGCGGTTTGACTGCATAGGCCCTGGTTTGACTGCAACGAGGGTCCAAAGTTGCTAGTTTGGCCCTAAAAATGCAATGGCGTTTCCATTGGAATTTCAGATTTCGACACTTTGTTCGATCTCCCAACACCTTTGGCATCTTTTGTTAGTAAATTGAGTATACGAGAGAACACGTATTTATTTATGGGCACTATCTAAGTTATTTGAAAAATTGAAACGATCTTGTTTTTTTTTTTTTTTTTGTGTGTGTGTCTGTGTGTGTGTGTGTGTGTGCGCGCCATGTGCAATAAATCAGAGCTTTTTCTTCTCTCCCATTTTTGCTTATCAATGTGGTGTATCTTTGATAGCAGACGATAAATATCCAGTTAAAGTAAATGTTTTTATCAGCAAACGATAAATACTTTTTACTAGCACACGATTAATATAAAGCGAAAATAATTAGTTTCATTTGCAAACGATAAATATCCTGTAACTATGTTATTTTGGCATTCAAGTTATTGAAATTAAAAATAGTAACCAATTTAAATTTGAAAACCGCTTATTAAATATTAGTATCCAACATAATTAATTCGAAGGTAAGCATGCAAATGGCTCATACTGCAGTACAGTAGCAGAAAAATGGATAAAAATGGTAATTTTAAAGGAAACTCTGTTGCATTCTAGGTCCAAATTATCAACTTCTGACCCCCGTTGCAGCCGAACTAGGGCCTATGCAGTCAAACCGCTTTACCTGCGCTCATACCTAGTGGAAATTGACCTATATCTAGAATTTTGTTCAAATCCGTGACCCTCAAGTTCGTGCCGTTTGGTAGTAAGTAATAAGAGAACTAAGTTCCTTTCAATGAAAAATCTGTACATCTTGCGAATGTTGTATAATAACTATAAAAAATGCCAATTTTTTCACTGATCGTTTACGGCTGAAGTTACAAAGAGAACATTTTACTTTAGTTTTTGTGTACCTGTAATATTTTTACGAAACTGATTACGTTAACATATATCTAAATAAGAGGTTTTATAGGGCTTTTTAGTTTTTTCTGTACGTGTTCTAATTTTTATGGTAAAAGAAGAAGTTTTATACAGACATACATTTTGAAAACAAACTGAATGAACGTATGAATCCGAAAAGTATTTCCTAACATGGAAATTATTTAATGCAACGTTTTCTATTTAATTCCTGAATTGCAAAATAAAGTTTCAACGTTTGCACAGATTGTGCTAAAGATAAATTCGACACTGTTAGGCATAAATATTACACACACGAAATAAACCAAAAATCGACATTTTTAGCTTATTTTGCATATTGCAGCATTTCTTCTTTTAGATCCCAGTTATGTTTTCTTTTACACTAAATGTGCACTATACAGCTCTTAGCTGTGTGCTATTACATTATGTTGCATTAACGACCCAGAAGCCACCCCAAATTGGTGATTGCACGCGTGTTCCTCCCTGTAGTTCTCAAGAGGAATGATTTATGACAGGACTCATACATTTGTAAAGTAACAAATGTATGTACGTATGTAAAGTAACAAATGTTTAGTCATTAACTTGCAATCATAATAACTATTTAGTTTTAAACAAGTTTCTATGTCTCGATCAAGGTTTGAAGTAGAACTTGTGATTCAATTTTTGCATTGAATATCGCGAGCATGAATGTAATTAGGGGAGCTTAATATTATCGCATAAAAATTGTGTGTAATTTCATTCAGCGCGAAATTAAAATAGCTAAGGTGAACCGAACCGTAGTTTTGGAATAATTCCAGTAATATAACAAATTAAAGGAGCCTTTTAATGCTGTGAAATAAGATTCGGAATTTTTTAATTTGTAGAAATTTTAATTCCATGATCACATATAAAGTAGTATATAAAGTCACATATATAGTAGAAATTTTAATTCCATATCACATTTCCTACACGACTCAAAGTCTGTCTAAATAGCAAAATTACTTTCAACCAGGTTAACAAACAAAGCTAATGAATTGTTTTCTTTTTTTTTTATTTGGGTAACAAAATAATTTGAGTTTTCTTCATTTTTATGCCAATACATGTAATAAACGTTTTAAATATAAATGGGGAGGTAAAAATAGTGCAATTGAGAGAATCAAAGTTACTTTTAATGACTGTAAAGTAAAATAACTTGAACTTCAAGGGCCCGAGATTGAATTGTAGCAACAGCATATCAGTTTCTAAACAATAACCTCTTCTACAGATCATAGTCAGTGATGCTCACAAGAGGGTGTCCAGGAAGTCCGGACCTCTCCCCCCCCCCTATTATCCTCAGTATTTTTTCGATTGATTACAATCTTATTAATTCCTAGTAGTCATCTCTCCAAGTTCGCTGATAAGATTAAATCCACGTGAAAACAAATTCGACTTCCTTCATTGCTTGTGTTTCATGATAATGCGTGACTATAAAAAATGCCTATTCTTTAAATGCCCCGTAAATCCATTTTGACTTTTAATTGGGAAAATATGATTTTAAGATTTATATTGTAAAAATGAATAATCAAAATAGTAAAAGAAAACGATCACATTATTATCGTTCGGGGAAAATGTACGTAAAGATGAAAAACCAGATATCCTGGAAGTGAAGGAAGATTCTCGGTTACCGCAAATGATTTGCCTTTCCTCCTTTTTCATGTACCCTAAAAGCACATAGATAATCTTTCGTTCTGCAATTTTAATTATGTATTTTACTAAAAATTTATTTTATTAGTTAACAATAATTTATTTAGCCGTTTCAAGGACGTGAAGATATTACCAACTAATAATAAATCCTATCCCATCTGCAAGCACTGTCCCCATTTACAACTCACCCTGGATCATGTTTTTAGTTGTCGGGCCATTATTCGCTCCCTTCTCCAACGTGGAACACCACCAATTGAAATCCTGTACAGCCATCGGGCTTCAGAATTAGCAGATCTTGTTATCAAGACTTTTAGAGGCATCTAAACCTTTCGCACTCTGCACGTCATTAGACACGAGAACAACAACAATTTATTTAGTCATTAATTTATGTTTTAATTTTAATTGTGCACGACAATCGATAAAGTCAAAATAATATGCTTAGCTGCGTATTTGAGTATGATACGAGAATGGTCGACTTTTGACTCACTATACCTTCGAAAAACTTCCCACTGATCATGGCCCAGTGATTCTTCGAACTCTAATTAAAGCTGTAGGTCTGCCTACAAGTAATAGAAAGACTTTACGCTCAACTATTTTTGGAAAAATCTAAGCGAAAAGATGGCACAAAACCCTCAAAACGATTATTGAATACAATTATGCATTTTAATAACCTAGCAATGAAGAATTATGAATAGCAATATTTTTCAATTAAGTTCCTGTTTCTAAATGCTGACTCAAATTTTAAAATATTTTTTGAATAACGCCTAATGTAAAATAAAAGTATACTGCATATTATTTTATTCACCGCTAGCTGACCCAGCCACGCGCTGCTGTGGCTGAGAATTGAAATATTTTTTACTCATTATTTTTATACGATCAAACTAACATTTTTAACAAAACTGGAAAAAGGTTCAGTCTATTTTAAATTACCGGAAATTGAGAATAGCCGTGATTGGCCAAAGTAGAAACTTATTAAGTTTAGTAAGTACTAACTAAATTTTCTATTGTAAAAACATAACTTACTATACTTACTTTTAGTAAATTTAGTAAGTACTTACTTCGGCCAAACGAGAAAAATAGCTTGCAAGTGGTAGGTAAAGTACCGGAATGATGAAATCTGTACATATAATAAAATAAGATGTTTGTGTGTGTGTGTGTGTGTGGCGCGCTTTCCAGGAAAACGGTAAGGCCTAGAAAGATGAAATTTGGTATACAGGTACAGTTTCTGCCGAAGAAGTGCACCTCGGGCTTCGATTTTTGCTCTTTTAATTAGAAAAAAAGTTATTTAATGTTTTATGTGTTTTTTTGCACTTTTTAGTACTTTTTACCTCACAGACCCCGAACCAATCGCACCACACAAATATTTTTGTACTATAGTGTTGGAAATGAAATTTTAAATATGCTGAATGAAAAAATTTTGAAGATAGAGCAATTTTTGTATTTTTTATGAATATTTGAAAAAAACCTTCAATTTGCATTTTTTCCTGGGTTTTACATTTTTCTAATATCATCCTGCGAGAAGTATCAAAGCCTCATTTCTAAAATTTAAGTTGGAAATAGTAAAAACATTTCGCCCTCTTTAGAAGAAAAAAGTTCTTAGAAATACGCAATAGGTTTTTTTTTAACAATTTTTTTAATGCTGAACACATTATATCTTTCTACGCATCGGTCGAAAAAAGCATTCTTCAATCTTCTATGCCTCTGACGACACTACTTGGATTTCGATTCGATATTTACGACGGAATCTTAATCTTAAATCAAACGATGTTAATCTTTTTTTTTTTTTTTTTACTATATAGCTTACTTCTACATTTTGTGACGTGATGACCACGTGTTTTTCCGGCAGCGCTTGCTTTTTTTTCCTTTGTTTAATTTAGGGAATGCATTTATTCATTTTCCATCTCCCCCCCCCCCCCCCAAGCTGGACGTTTTGCTGTTTCGATATTACGCTACATTTCATAGTTGTGTGCATTTAATTCAATAAAAACAGCGAGATTTTTTTTTCTTTGTCACTTACTTTACTTCGTTACTTTTTGCACACTACGGGGAGTTTTGGAGATAACTTTTTTTTTTTGTTCTACTTAAATAAAAAAAGCGATTTTTTGAATGATCTTTGTTATTACAGTGACCGCCGCTTATTAAAATCACATTCGTTCTCAGGACATTTGATTTTATAAAGCGGTTGATTTTATAAACCGGCATACCTACATTGTAAAAAAAGAAAGGTTTTGAAGTTTAAATACTTTAAAAAAAGAAATGAATTACGTCATTTATTTTTGTTTGAAGTATTTCAAAATACAGCTGTCATTTTTAACTAACCACGAGGGGTTTTTTTTTTATTATTATTTTTTTACACACGGGTCTTAAAATATTGGCGTATTGCAGTTTGGTTTTACGTTTGGTTTTTGGTTTGGTAACTCGTCTGCAATCCTTCCATTGCTTCGTGATCCAGACATCTTTTCGCTCTCATTGGGAGCTTAGACAATCTGGGCGAATCATCATCGAACTGAAACCGATACACTTATTAAATATGTTCATATAATTTTCATACTGGTGGCGAAAAATATTTTTCACAACGGTGAGAAATCTGCGTTTCTGCAATTCGTAGCAATTCAGGAATTATTTTGATAAAGATAGTTGAATTTCTCAGGAATTGAATAATAACCTGTAACATCCTGAAACGTTCTACGGAACTAAAAAGTAACGTTTCGGAGTTTTTTGTTAGTATTGTGCTTTTAGCAGTAAGTCAAACGACGTTAGAGTAGTATCGATTAACTAACTTACACCGCCATCTATTAGGACTTTTTAGAACTAAACAAAAAGCACACACTGTAATTGTATAATTAATAGTAAATTTTCAATAAAGAATTACAAAAACTATCCTATCTCTTAAGTTGGACTAAATTACACATAGGTATGAAATTTGATATAAATCAGCTGAATAGTTTCGAAATTTACTCCGAACATACATCCTGACACGAGATTTAAATATATATATATAGATTTCCAATGCATCCAATATATCCATACAAGATAAACTATTTCCCAAATTGAGTTAAAATTAATTTTTGCTGGTACACATTTTGTATTAATCGTGGTCAATATGTAGGGATATTAAGTACTTTTGCAACAAAATTAATATGCGGATGCAATTTTTAAACTTTTGTTAAGAATCAGATGCTACTTACAATAAATTATGTTTATGGCTACAAGATTTGTAAAATTTTTCATACAATTGTAAGCACGTAAAAAGTTTCGTTTACAAAACAAAATGGCATTAATAGCAGCTCCTGAATAGTTTATTACCAAATTCGTATTTTGACAATTTATTGCGTTTCAGTATTTTTGAGCGAGATACGCATGCGATATAAAATCAAAACAAATATTTCGCCTACAGCGTATACTGCAGCAGTAATGATTGTCATTAAAAAAGTACAGCCTTCAGCTACGTATAGTGACACGTTATATTTATACACGTAGTGATTAATGACTCTTTTGACACGTAAAATAATAAACAGATAGCCCCAAAGTAACGTAAGTGTTTTCTTAATCATGCAAAGCTAGTTGATTGATCGAGACAAGTTCAATATTTTCTAAGAATAGTGACAAGATATTATGGGTTGAGATAAAGTTGATGTGTGATCCAAGTCATTTTCATTAAAGATTTGACTTTGCATTTAAATGAGTGCACGAGGGAGAAAGGCAATTATAGCTTTTGTGTGAATGCATATAATAGCTTTTATAAGTTATCAATATTTTTAGAGGCGGCGTAGATAATCCAAGTGCACATCTGCTTGATTTTCGTTATAATGTTCGCGTTCAACAAAGTGAGTTTATGTCTAAACATTTTTTTTTTCCAAGGGACATTATTTATTTTTTTACTTATTTAGAAAATGTAGATCATATCAGCATCAAGACTGATACTTTTTTTTCCTTTTTGTGAATAAATTCAGTTTATATTTATATTTTTTTTCAAATAAAATTCAGATTTTTTTTCTTCTTTTCTTTGAAAACACATATTAAATTTAAAAAAAACAAAAGCTTGTATTAATTCTTACTAAAGTTGAACTGCTTCCTTAATCAGTGAATCTTACAAGGAGACGGCATGACCGTGGGGTCGGAGATTTGCGTCATTTTTTTTTCTTTTTTGTCGTGAAAGAGGACTCATAGTACCTTACGTGGTTGAAGTAATACTAAGCAATACTAAGAAAGCTATGAGAAAGATCGATTAAACATTGCCATGGAGTCTCCTATGCGCCTTATGAGTTTAAAATGTCAGTCTCTTTACGAGCCGACGCTAACCTAGTTGGTTTAAAGCGCAATATTGTGCTTCAGACATAGCACGATCGAGTGCCACTCTGGACCTGTTTCATTTCTTTTCTTCTTTCTTTCTTTTTTTGTTATCACAACAACTAGTGGTAACGCTTTTAACCCCTATATTTCTTTCTGAAATTTATTTTTGCTAAATACCGCAAACTTTTTCATTCACTGAAAAACAATCTTGCACGTTATTCTGCACGGTTTGTTTTGCCTAGTAAAAGTTTTTGACCTGTAGTTCTCTTACGGTTATAAGGACGTCTGCTCATAGGACATTCGGATCTTTTTTTTTTTTTACTTCTTTGTTATCACAGCAATTATTGAAATAGATTCTCTTCCCTACATAATTTTTAAGAATTTATTTACATCATTTTTTTTTAAATTATTTTCTTTTTCTTCCAGCAAAACAATTCATATTTTTCAATCAAAAGAATTTATCCAAAAATAACACGCAGGATACCGAATTATTTGAATATGAAGGACTTCTAGAAAATTAAAGGAAGTGTATCGCGAAATGTTAACAGTACCACCGACCCCTGCGTGAATTTAGAAAGAATGTTTTCAACTGTAGGAAAGTTGAGCACTAAAATGAGTTTAGGCTTAGAGGCAATTCAATGGATGCATATGTTTTTTACCTTTATTGAATTTTATTATGACATATGTTCCTTTATTTTATATTTGTTCACAATACGTTTTCATACATAATACAATTTTTGTACAAGATTATAAAATGTGTCAGCGAAACAATATGTTTTCTATCATTTTTTGAGAAATTTAAAATACCGGTATTCCGGTATTACGTTTTGATAATACCGAATACCGGTATTGAAGTTTTTGGTTAGGTATTGCAATCACTACATGCAACCATCATTTAATTTATAGAACTTTTGTAGAATTTTTATCAATTGTTAATATCTACAACATTCTGAAGATTTGTTGTACCTACCTATTACTTAAAGACTTAAAATGAATGAAAACGTATTGCTTCAAGGAATATTTCAAGCAAAAGATATAGTTAAAAGGGAATTTAGAAGTTTAAACAAAAAAAAAAGAAAAAACATAATTGAAAAAAATAAAGCGACAAAGGAGTTAAAGGTTGTTAGGACAGCAAAATGATCGATTCGCTTCACCGAAATAGGAACTACAGTGAAACCTGTGTATGTTGATCACTTGCGGTGCACTACTTTAGTGGTCAAATTAAACAAGTGGTCAACTTACAAAGGTTGAGTTATATGATAAGGGCTAATTCTGTGCCTGAAAAAGCGGTCAACTTAGACAGGTGGTCAACTTACAAGGGTGGTCAACAGTAAGGGTAAGGGTAACTCAAAGGGTAAGGGTTTGATTGTACTAGTCATCTATAAGATTGTGCATACATTTTTTAGATGTGTATTGTGTTTATTGGCATGGTACTAAGACAGCTTAAATTATTGAAAAGCTTTTCAAATCAATTTTTTTAAACTCCGACAGTGGCAGCTACTTAAAATTAGCTACGAACCGTGATAAGGGTATTTTATCCTCCTTAAATTTCACCCGAAATCGTTAATGCTATTGTTGGTACAAATACAACTGTTACTTTTCGATTAAAGAAAACAATACATCAGATAGTTGAGCACCAGATACATTGTTTGAGTCAGATGCCGTCACCGGAATACTCGAGAATCACTTGTTTACTGCGTTTTAATTATTGTGCTTCTAACAATGCGATGAAATTGTTATGATGTTATGTGGTTAGCAGTTTGGTGCAACTTGAATGCTTCTAAAGCTGCCGTAGAAAATGCGTTTTTCACTGATAAAGCTGTATTTTTAAATAGAGGAAAACCTTTTGCTGTTATAATAATTGAAGAGTTTTAGCTCCTGGTAATGAAAAATTAATACTTCCATAATGGTAGAAATAGAGCGGAAGTAATTTCGCTGGCGAGGGATTTTAAACTTCCTAAACATATCTTTAACGATCAACTTTCAAGAGGCATAATAACAGTTTAAATAAAATAATTGGAGTATCAGTTTTTACACTTGTTTAACTCGTTTTTTTTCCTTACAATAATCAATAAAACGCTCTTTCGTACTGAAGTAGATATATTTATTTCAGAAGAACTTTAAACATTCATATTTTAACGTAATTGATTATTGATTTTGATGCAAGGCAAATTCATTTTACGTTTTTTTTTCCTTAATTGTTTTGAAGACTAATTTATGGATGAAAGTTTTTAAGTACTTATGAAAGTTTAAAAAATCTATTCACTGGGTCGTTAAGCTAATCGTTTAGTATATTGCTTATTAAAATGGTACAGTAAAGCTTTCGATTAAAAGAATAGTGGTAAACTGCTTGATAGAATTGAAAAAGAAAAATAATAAAGCCCTTGTTTTAGCATGACAAAGCTAACTGTTATGTTTAAAACATTTTTGTCTGAAATATAACGCTTAGCTTAAGGACTAGTTTTAAAGTTTAAGTAACTTTATTTTTGAAGCGAAAAACAGTTTCTTAAGTAGTATGAGTTTCTCATTCCATGGAACTGTGTTGTTTACAACAACGTACGAGTGTGATATATGCTACGGCTTTGCTATATAAGGGGGTGAATAGAAAAATGAATGTATTATGTACACTACTTCTAACCGTGAAAGAAAAAAAATCATGGTTTTGCATCTTAAACCAGGGGAAAATAAGAATAAAAACTAATATTTATGTAGTTAGATTGCACCAAAATTTTAAAGTTAAAAAGAAATTAAATTAGAAAAATTTCATTTTTTAAGAAAAATGTAAAAATAAAAATACTGTAAGTATTTTGTCTGATATCGTTAAATGTTTATTTTCAATATTGTTTTCTTTTTCCGTTAAAATTACTTTTCTTTTACAACTTTTAGTTTGCTTATGAGATGTAAAGTTTCGTAAAAAGCCAGTTATAGCTTTTCAATTACAATGGCAAATCTTTCCATGCTCCAGTCAGGCTGTTAAAAGGATTCTGCATATGCAACAGGTTAATGGTTCCTCAGAATAATATTCAATAAAGAGGTAAGAGATGTATTTGTATAAAAAACGTGATATGAACAAGGGATGCGCCAAAAGCAAATTACTGACTGCTGGATACCGGTAAATTATTGATAATGATAATTTTTAATTCTAGTTTCTAAATTTCCATTTTTTTTCCAAAAGAATATTTCAAAATTTCCTTCAACTTATGTGAGAATTTTTACGTTATTTTTATTACAGTTACATAATGTTAACTGGACATGAATTTAGACATTACATATTTAGTTAATTTTTTGTAATCAGCAGACGATTTGAGCTAATACATTTATTATAAAAGACATTGAATCTACTATATATTAAAATCTGTTCGCGTCCGTCTGTCTGTCTGTCTGTCTGTCTGAAGATCGATCTTCTCGAGTACCGTTGCGAATCGAGAGTCAAACGAAATACCGAACAATTCGAAATTTTCCAAAGAAAGCAATAGGACTAATCTCGTAATTGTGCGACTTTAATTAGTGGAGATATCAATTAAAACGTTAATTAACATAACGTTATTCACGAATTTTTATTTCTTTCCTGTTGCCATTTTGCATACGCGTGAGCAAGTAAAATCCTAATAATTGTTTTAAAAGAGATTTTTTTGGCTGCCGTCCAAATCTTAAAACAACGTTTCCATCTAGAATTTCATTTTAAATTAGTTTAAAATTGGTTGCCCTATTCGGACATAGCCTTTATTTTATCGTCTGTCCTTTTTTTAAATTTTTTACAGTCAACGTTCTTAACTCTCTTCAGCATATGAAAGTTGTTTCTTTAGCTATGTTTATTGATTGTAGTGTAAGTTTATCATTCACCGGCCTCATATTTTGGTACACTTAGGATGTGCGACTATTTTTTTTTTTTTTTTGGACTTTTTCCCGTCACATGGATGAGTTTTCGAATTGTAACAAGTCTCTTTTTCTTTCCTGTTTCTATTTTTAAAATACAGTTTATATCGTTAAAAGAACATTTTAAATTAAGATTGTTTGGATTTCTATGTGAAACAGAGTTGAACAAAAGAGATTGTTTTTAAGGATTTTAACTAAAGCTAAATTGAAATCTCATGACTTGGTATTAAATTAATGCTTATTAGCAGTTATTTAGTCTTGGTGCTTTAGTTTCACGTAATCAACCAAAAAGTATGTGTCATTCTATGTAAAAAGCTGATTGTAATTGTACATAAATAGTTCAGATATAGTTTATCAGATGTAATTCATTTTAACGTGAGCACAGATTATAGTTGATCATGCATATATTTTCATCTTTTGTGCTAATTGAAAATACTCATAACTTGCATCATTGATAACTATGATTAACGTTAAAGAGATTTTTGCCAAAAAATATGCTCTACTGGTGTTTTGCAAACCTTGCATCACGCGTATTTATTTACTCCTTAGCGCTTTAGAAACTGATGTCAGAGTAATACAAAAGCATCAATTGGACATCTCTTTCATTTTTTAAGTAGCCCGTGCAACGCCGGGCACGCAGCTAGTTTTATAATAAAATATGTTTTGTTATAGAATACAATTTCGTTATCAGGTACATTAACTCTCTGAAGAAAATTCCCACTTGTTCATTTAAAAAAAATTGCCTCAATTCTTTCCTGTTGTTCTGTAGTCCCCTACCACATTCTACGCTATATGTAACATTCCGTTTATTTAAAATTTTTCTAGTAATTTGCACTAGCGTTTTTTTTCTTTTTGAAAATCATCCAAAAATATTGTTTTAGCGGAATATAGATGAATTATTTTTATTCAAAGTTTTGAAATCTGCACAGATGGAGACTAAAGAGACAGTACGAGAACGTCTGGATGAAACACAGTAGCTTAAACCACTACACTAGGTAGGAATTTTGGGTTCAAACTGCTGAAAATGCTACCCTTCCTCACCCTCAACATAGGTTGTTTATTTACAACATGCCATTAAGAAGACAAGTAATTGGAAATAAATATGTCGCTTTGGAATAACGTTGCTACATACAGTTCCGTTCAGAACAGCAATCGGTCATGTCAACAAAAGAAAAATCAAGTAGCATGAGATGTAACTACGTGTAAACAAGAATCAATTCCATTACCGTAAAGCGGGGCTACTTGAGTCTCCAGGGGCTACTTGAACCCATGAGAAAAAATTGTTTAAAAGCCTCCTGATCCTATAAAACTCAATGTATAGACTCAAAAAACCTTCCCCATGACAGGTAGAAGTACTAGGCAGAGGCTGGTGCACGAAGCAAAGTTTTTGATATTCCCGCCTTTTTCTTATTGAGGTTATAATTGCAAGTTGTTTAAACAGTTGTTTTTTAGGTGGTCTACGGGACAAAGCAAATTGAGAATTGCTGAATTAGGCAGATAGTGTTAATTTAGAATGTCAACTTCAGAAATACTATTTGGAGAACAATTTCTCAAGACTTTCACGAGTTTCGAATGATAACAAGTGGTTTAAACGCCTTTAATGTCAAAAAGTGACAAACATCAGATTAAGGCAATTGCTGATTCATCTTGCTAGGGTTACACAAGGTGAGTTTGATCGAATCTGTCATACGAAAGGAGGTGATAGAAGAACCCAATCAGAGCATAGAACCACCCATTATCATGTCCAATCCTTATCCGTAACCGAGTTATGGTAGATATAAGGAAAATGAGCAAAAAAAAAAACAAAATTCTGAGAAAACGATCGATTTCTGAGATTCCTGTCAAACCTACAGACAAAATAAGTGCATATTTGGAAAGAGCAGGCTAAATTTTGCAAAACAACATCTTTCCCATCAAGATAGTAGCGTTTTATAGCGAGCTACAAGCTTGGAAACATTGGACACACTCATAATTGAAATGGTGCCAAAGTTTTCATTCGCCATTTTCAGGAATAACCGTTTGAGCTACAATTGGGAAAATCTATCAAAAACTGACCCATTTGACAAATTTTCAGAGGATACAACAACAAATCATATTGGGCTTAAAGTTCAGCAGAAACTCAGATTTTTGCTCGAAACAGTGTAAAATTCTGTATTAGTTGAAAAAAGAAAACCGTGAATAATTGCACATTTCTGTTTTAAATTTTATTCTTCACGTCAGCATGTTGCTTTCTTTGTTCAAGAAAATGATATCTTTATATCAGAATAATTGTTTTAACATTTTATTAAGTGAAGAAACGCAAGAGATAACAATAAGTAGAAATAAAAGAAGCATTACTTTTTCGTGCTTTTCACGAAGGTAAAATCAATTTTTAAAAAGTTACACTAACATCAATGAGAAAATTTAAACAATCTTCAAAAATTACGATAGATGCTGAAATTGGTCGCTGACGCACCTGATACATGCCTTGCCTTTTTGCGAACGGAAACAACCGTTGCTCTAGGTAAAATTTCATTTCTTAGTTTCACTATTGTTCCATCAAGCCGGTTGCTCAATTCCAGCAAACTTTCTACTTCTGCTTTGCAAACTCCGTGTTTTAAGAATCTTCAAACAAAGAAGTTCACTGGAGACAGGTCTGGTGATCTATGTGACCAACGAATGAGGACCGTACGACCAATCCATTGAGGATACTGTTCAAGCAGAAAATCCAGAATGGCATTTGAAGAATGTCTAGGGGCTCCTTTGTGTTGGAAAATGATTTCTGCTCTCTCAGAATCAGGAAAGAGACCAGAATCATGGTTTTGCCGATGTTGAGGAGTACGTACTGGACCGAGTAGCGAAAATCCCAAGTGGGAGTTCACGCACGGTTGCTAGGGAATGTGACTTTCAAAACGTAAAGTTATGAAAACATTGCACCAAAACAAGTATTATCCTTAATTTTTCACACTAGTACAAAAATTGCGCAATTCATATTCAGAAAAGCGGGTAACATTTTGCAGATGGCTACAATCCCGAGACATTGAAGAACACCAATGTCTAAGAAAGATACAGTGGACAGGTGATTCGTTGTTCACTAGAGGAGGCATCATAAATTTGCATAACTGGCGTCAATATGCTGAACATAATCCTTTTTTAACCCGAAGCTCATCGTTTCAAACTCGATTCAGCTTATATGTTTGGTTTGGCGTAATCAGAGATCTTTTGATTGGTACATATGTATTTCGAAGTAGCCTAAAAGGAAACATATATTCTGAGTTCATTGAACAATATTTTCCTGGCTTACTGGATGCTATTCCTGTTTCAGGGAGAGCGGAAATCATTTTCCACCACGATAGAGCCCCTACACATTCTTCTAATGCCATTCGGGATTTTCTGACTGAACAGTATCCCCAATGGATGGGTCGTACGGGCCTCATTTTTTGCCCGTCTAGACCCCCTGACCTGACTCCATTGGACTTCTTTGTTTGGAGATTCTTAAAGCAAGAAGTTTACAAAGCAGAAGTAGCTAATTTGCAGGAATTGAGCAACCGGCTTGATGGAACAGTAGTGAAACTTGGAAATGAAATTTCGCTTAGAGCAACGGTTGTTTCCATTCGCAAAAAGTATCGGATGTGGTAGCGACCAATTTCAGCATCTATAGTAAATTTTGAAGATTGTTTAAATGTACTCATTGATGTTTGAGTGTAACTTTTTATTATTGATTTTTCCTTTGTGAAAAGCATGGGAAAGTAATGCTTCTTTTATTTCTAATTGTTTTTATCTCTTGTGTGTGTTCCTTCACTTAATAAAATGTTAAAACTATTACTATTCTTAAACACAGAAATGAATATTCTTACGTGAAAAAGAAAATTTAAAACAGAAAAGCGTAACTCTTCGCTGGTTTTCCTTTTCAACGAATGTAGATTTTTACTGTTTCAAACAAAAACCTGAATTTCTGCTGAACTTTAAGCCCAATATGATTTGTTGTTCTATCTTCTGAAAGCTTGTGAAATGGTTCAGTTTTTGATAGATTTGCCTGATTGTAGCTCAAACGATTGTTTTTGAAAATGTGTACTGAAAACTTTGGCACCATTACAATTCTGAGTGTGTCGAACGTTTCAAAGCTTATAGCTCGTTGTAAAACGCAACTAGCTTGATGGAAAAAGTGTTATTTTGTAGGTTTTAGCCTGCTCTTTCTAAATATGTACTTATTTTGTTTGTAGGCTTGACAGGAATCCCAGAATATGATCATTTTCTGAGATTCCTGTCTTAGATCTACAAAAAAACAAATCAGAATTTTGTTTTTTTGCTCATTTTCCTTATATCTACCATAACTGGTTTACGTTTAAGTATTGGACATGTTAATGGGTGGTTCTATGCCCTGCTTCGGCTATTCTATCACTCCCTTTCGCATGGCAGATTCGATCAAACTCTCCCTGAATAAGACAAAATATAAACATCTCAGGTACACAAAACTTGTTTGGTGCGTACCCCTTTGCTCGTAACGTTTAAAAAAAAAAAAAAACTTGTAAAACAGTATTTAAAAAGGTATCCTGATCTAAAACTTGGATGATATAATAATTAATTTTAATAGTGAAAACTTAAACGTTTAAATTAAATTAGTCTTAAAGTTAGTTAAAAATTAGTTAAAAATTAGTAGTAGAAGAAAAAAAGAATGTTCAAAAATGTTTATAAAGGAAGGCTTTGAAATAATATATTGCGTAATGGGTAGTATGTGTGTGTGAAAACTCTAAACCACACTAAAGGTAGACAGTTACTTAACAGGACACTTAATAATTTAAAACGTGACAGTGACGTAAATTTGCTTAATTTCTGACACTGAGTGGGTTTCATGTTGTTACATTGATTAAGATGATAGGTATTACAGAATATTAAAAAAATAATAATACTTCAAAGTCACTGGAAATTAAACCAGTAATATTACTAATTTTAGCCGCTGCTTTTATTGTATAAAACTATACTCTGCTTAATAATATCTAATTGCATTCAATGACACTGAAGTTGCACTTTAATAAAAGGATGAATTCAAGTAACAGTAATTATTTTGAGCTACTTGATATTTGCGTGCTAGGAGCTGATTACTATTTACGATGATGAAATACTTGAATAAGGAAATTTGTTAACTCTGAAAACTGACAGCGGACATCAATCTAAATATCACGTTGGGTGCCTTGTTAAAAATGAGGATAGAATTCAAATTTTGATTTAAAGTCCTAATCAGTTACACTGCTGTAGGTAGCTTAAGACTAATTGACTAACGCTTATTTATATTTAGTTTCAAAATAAGCTTTTTGAAGTTAGAGATTTCATATCTCTCAAGGCGTTCCTGTTTCATTCTTAGAATTCAATTTATTCATTCACAGAAATAAACTCACTCCTAACCAGACACGTAAACATAAACAAATAAGCGCCTTTCAAACCTGCATAGTTACAGTAAAAATGTTTTTCATAACTAAGAGAATAACTAAATAGGCTCTCAAAATACAACATCGTATTTCAAATATAAACTAGCACACGCTACATACAATAAAGTGAAAATTAATCAAATGCGCATCGTTTGTAAAATGTTACAGTATAAAATATTGTATATACGTTTATTCTACGTTTTTTACAGTGAACACAGATATACATAGAAATTTTTAATAAAACATTCTTTGAATTTGAGACGAAGTATAACTGCTACAGGAAAATTTCTGCATCCAAGCTATGTAACATATTTTTTCTAATTTATACTGTACAATTCAAAAAACACAATCTTTACTTAAGTCAGGACCACAGCTCATAAAAATCTTCATCAAAGTAAGGACAATAGGCAGCAAAAAGAATTCCATTAAAGTAAGGACAATATTCCCCAAAACTCTCCGTTAGAAGAAGGAAAACTCCCTAAAATTCCCCATTAGGGTAAGAGCATCACTTTAAAAAAATCCTGAAAAACAGCGCTTAGTTTTTTCTCAAATTACATCAACAATCCTCTAAAAATATCTATCTGGATGTGGAAATGTTTCCGGAAAAAAAAACTTACAGAATGAGAAAATATTTTTCAAATAAGATAAACATTATCTCTTTAAAAACACATCCAAATTGGAACAAAAGTTTCAAAAAAGTCCCTTTTGAATTAGTTCAGTATTCTCTACAGGTCCCCATTATAATATTGACATCAGTCCATCAAGATCAGCCATTCTTAAATAACGTTAACGACATGTCTAAAAGTCCCGATTAGATAAAAGTAAATAGTAAAAGTCTTATTAATATTTTAATGTTCTTGACTATCTTCTGCCGGCAATATTCTTTGGAAGACAGCTTTAAAATTCTTTGAAAGACAGCTTTAAATAGTCCTCCCTCCCTAATACAAGAAAAGCTACAATGCAAAAGCAAAAAAAGTGTTAGTTCACGCTAAAGCAAGCAATTGCAACAGAAGTTTCAGCTGCTTCTTCTCAATGATCTCATAATAATTAAAATAATTAATCTTCATAATAATTAAAACTGAGCTCACGCAGACGATAAATGTCCATTTAAAAAATTGTTTTTTACTTGATTAAAAATGCTTATAACTTTTTTCAGGTGCATTTAGGCCCACAGAGTTATCAAGCAGAAGGAAGAAAATTTTCTTAGAGGATATTTTTACAGACTTTACAATTAAACTGAAATCTAGACGATACGATCAATAATTCGGGTAGAAAGGGCCATTTTATGGTCTTAAAATAAAAATCGAACGCTTAAGTTTTTTTTTTTTTTTTTGAAGTTCAACTACCTCCTCCTCCCCCTTGAACTTTCTACGGGGCAGAAATGCTTTCTTGCTAAGTGTTGCCAAGATCCGAATATGGATTTGTAAAAGGAATATATATATATACATACATAAACGCACATGAATTCTCTGTTTTACTCAAAACGATTTCAGTTCCTTTTTCTCATTGTTTTTTGTTAATATTACTGTAATTTCAGATTTTTGACATTAGAGAAAATATTATATTGAAAAATCAGTTCCCATTCTTTACTCTACTTTACAAATGTATAAAAGTGTGTAAGTGTTTTTTAAAAAAACGGTAGAAAATTGGTTAAAAAATGAAAGCTCAGAAGTATGAATGAACACGTTTTTTTTTTTTTTTTTGAGCAATCACGATTGCTAATTGTTTTTATTTGACCGTCCTTAAATTCCGGTTCCTTTTTCAACCCCCCGCCTCCCTCTGCAACACCACCGTTGACCGGCCTTCCGATGCTGCTCCTCTAGCGAAAACCGTCTCTAGGTTGCGTCCATAACCTACACACACACGCACACATATACACCTACACACACACACACACACACACACACACCTACACATACCCACACACTCATGCCTGCACACACAGACACAAACACACACGCCTACATATACACCTACACACACACACATACACACACATACCCACACACTCATGCCTGCACACACAGACACAAACACATACGTCTACATTAAGGTGTCCCAAGATATAATGGCGAAAAAAAAATTTGTGAAATCGAATACGCATACCCTCCAAATTTTTTCCATTTCGCCTCAGAAAACATGAGAAAAAAGTTTTATTGCAATAAAATAATGGGAACCGACTTGAGGTCAAAGTTGGACCTGAAATTCTGTACGGCGACTACAGTGGAAAGATTGCTAACTGTATAAGTCTTTACTACACGCAACATCAATTTATTTAAAGCATATATTTACAACAATATTAGACTACAAGAAACATTACTGTACATTTTTTTTTTTCAATGTTTGCTTTTTGCAATCAGGATAGAGCTTCCGGTTCTCTTGAACGCAACGTAATACAAATTCTTTTTGTCCCTCATCAGCTATTAGCAAACCATGAAAGTCCTGCATCATTTTTACCACTCTTTCAGCTGCATCGTTCACTGCTCTAAATAAGCATTGAGACAGTCTTTTTCACATCAAGGAATGAAATATTATTGACCATACCATAAATGCTGGATGAATTTTTGTAGAGCAGCTTTAGATATGATTGGGTCCACATTTTCGTACTTTTTTCAAAAAGCACAAATCTTTTTTGGGTGCTTTGACTGCTAAAATGCATTGAAGTCATGGTTTCACGTATATTGTCACTAAAAACAAGCAGTCATCAACCAATGCTTCATTTTCCTTTCGCATCTAATTTTAGTTATGAACTAAACAGTAATAGTTTTAGGGAGTAAATCTCTCGAGCCATCCATTAAGCTTGGTGCATGACTCTCGGTGGTCTTATTTTAAATTCATTTTCTGTATCTTCACCTAAAAATATAATAGGGAGTTCTATCAACTCTAGATAGTCATCTCTGACCTTAATATTAGTAAGTTCAGCCCGGTAAAAGTCAAGTAAATTTTCCAAGTTAGGGTACAGTTTGGAACAACTCCGCAGATTCTCCATAGCACTGTATTTTAGTGGGATAGATCAGTTCATATATATGATGGCGGCAAGCAAAGGAAAGCATTCTTCTATCAATTTTTTGCTCATGAATAGCGCAAGAACTACTTAAAGTACCTGTTTTGGAAGCTGTAGTATCATAACAAAGAGTTTTAACTTTGTCTTCCAGATTCCAATCTAAAACTGCCTTTCAAACAGCCTTTGTTTGTTCTTTTCCTGTAGAATCATCCAGTTTAGACTCAATAATGAGTTGTTCGTCACATCGTATGAAATAACTATAGATAAGCGATCTTCTTTTGATTTTTGAGCACCCAAAGTAGGCAACAGTTTCATATCCCAAGGTATATTCACTACATATGATACCTCGTACTGAAAACCAATTTTTATTCTTTTCTCGTGCTCCTTCCGCTTTTCGGTTCAAATTCTTTGAATTGAAGATTAATCTATGGGAAATTCATCAATGTTACACTCAATTACGTCAGTAGTAGCTTCAAGACTAAACAGCTGGACACCTGTCCAATGAAGCAACTGACTTTGGAGTAATAAAATCGCTTCTCATTACATATTAACTTGTTCCAGGTTCTGATAATACTTGTTCTAGGTTCTGGAATACTTGTTCCAGGTTCTGATATACTTGCTCCAGGTTATAATATACTTGTTCTAGGTACTGATTTATGTTTCAGGGAAATCTTCTAAATTAATATTTTCACTAGAGCTCAAAGAGGAATCTTATTGTACAGGGTTCATACTATTCCGAGGATTTGAAGCGGAATCGTATTTAATGTGCCTGTTTTCTTCTTTGACAGTTCAAAGTCGAGCCCTTTCCTCTTTGTCGGCCAGTTTTTTATCCGCTCCATCTAAAGTGACCACGTCGACAGAGTTCTCTTTGGAGTTGTAAGAAAATCTCATCTTCCTCTATTTTGATTAACCGAAGTGCATCAGCATGTGCAATATTGAATAAATTGTTTAAATTACTCTCAAATTCTTGTTGGCACTGCCTGAATACTTCTTGCAGTTTTTTTGCTTTTTTTTTTTTTTTTTTTTTTTTTTGTAAGTCTCTCCAAATTTGATACAGGTTTTTAAGTTTATTCACACAATTTGGCAACGATTTGGTCAGAATGCGTGCCTTTTCCCAAAAGATGATGCATTCCCGAATAGCGAGATTTGCACTTTCACTGATAGTTAAATTTATTTTTTAAATGTCATGAAACAAAACAGACAGAACTTGTCCGTTAGAGGGAAGTTTCAAGCCCGTAATTTGGTGTTTTCCACGACTCCTATTAAAAATATCTCTTTTTTCGAACTTTGGAATTCAACTGCCATGTTTTGTTCCCTATGGAAGGACTATATACTGACACGCTGACCGGAATGTATTCGTACTGACACGTTTGATGGTTTGCAAATTGCCACGGAAACCCCCGCCCCCCAACATATGTTTTTCTTTTTTCATTTGTTTTCTGTGCACGATTTACAGCTGCTTTGAGCTTCGCATAGTATCGCGTTGCCAGCGTTCGCTTGCTTATGAATACACGTGCTATTTACACGTTTAGGCGTAAGTCGGCACGGGTTACCGTGCTTCAAATTTCATGAAACTTTTTTTGCAACGGTTTTGATATAAAAGGAAAAAAATAAGAGGGTATGCGTTTTGAAAAAAACCACTTTCATTTTTTTGGGACACTCTAGTCTACATATATACAATTCGTGATTGCGAAAAACATAATTTGAACTTCAGATGTCAAAATTCAAATCAATTCTTTTTTCATATATACTTTTTAAATTAAGAAATATACGTATCTAGTTAATTTTACACGTGGGACTTATTATATTTTCCCTTTCTGATGCGATTTCTTATCCTTTATGTATGCATGTATAAATATTGATTTTCATTGCTTTTTCTCTTTTGCAAGGAAAATTATTGTAACAGCGGGTGGGTAGTTTTCAGTAAAGCTGGATTTGGCAAACGTAAAATGAAGTGCAAATAATATCAATGACAAAACGTTGACGAATGGAAAAAACTTTGCAGAAAATAAAAATAGCTATAACGCCTACACTGTAAAAATGATTCAGAAACAATCCTGGAAAATAATGGGCAGCTAATGTGCCCAATTTCTGCCAGTAACATATTTTGCAAAAAAAAAAAAAGGAAAGTTTCGCGCGTAAAATTAGTAATCTTCCTGAAATTTGCCTGAAATATTTCTGAAAAGTTTAGAAACCTTCTCAGTCAAAACCAGCGATATTTCTAAACTAACTCAGCAACTTCAGTGAAAACTTAAACGTGTATATGGCACCTTCCTGCTTTCACAGGACAGTTTCTAAAGCGAAATAGGCCGAAACTAAGACGGAATTGTAAGCAACTCCTTCAAAGCTGCAATGTCTGGAGATCGCACTTGGCCCTTGATTATGGCTCAGTCAATCCGGAGAGGTCATAGCTAAGCTGAAAGAGAAACACATAATAAAAACGATTAATATATTTTTACACTGGCTTTAAACACAAATATCATTCAGAATTCAGATGAGAAACAATTATTAAAAAGGCATATTAATGAAAAAATAAAGAAAGAATGAAACTTAATTTTTTAAGTATTATAAGCAAAAAACAAGAAAAAATATTAATATTGAAAATAGAACTATACAGCGTGTTCCTCTTAAATATGCAAGACCTTTATTGTTGCAACCGTAAGTCGTCGATGCATACTGCTAATTGAAACTACAGTGGACTCTATCTTAACACTCCCTAATGTGAACATCCCGATATTCTGAACACATTTTGATAGTCCCGGCAAAACTCCATAGACTTAGCATAGGCTGACCTCTCTGTACTCTGAACACCCCATAATATGAATAACCCAGTAATATGAAAGATTTTTTTTTCTTTAACCCTGTTCGGTTATTACCTCTCTGTATACGAAATATGTTCACAATCGGTTCTCGGAAATTTCAATGAAACAAATTGAAAAACTTAAAATGCATTTACAATTTTATTACAATGATTGAATGGTACTTAGATGGCGATTATCTTCAATTAAAATGCGGCTGAGAATCACCCGGAAACATTTTCACTTGGAAGATAACACGTACCTTGCATGAGAATACGCATTATAAAAACAGATGTAAAATTAGTCTTTTTTTCGTATTGTACCAATTCAATAGCTGTATTGCAATGTTTTATTGTTGAATGTTATGTAAACCTTTTTAACTTAAAGAAGAAAGAAATAAATACAAGTGTTTAGGTCTTATTACGTTGAATTAGACAGCATCTCAGTAACTAGTATAGCTCACTAGACAAAGTACTATAAACATAGTTCATTAAAGCAATATAATACATACACATGCATTACCCAGTCTCCCTCTATAATGAACAACCCCATAATCTGAACACTTTTGTTCGTCCCATGAGTGTTCAAGTTAGAGAGAGTCCACTGTACTGTCAAAGCAATATGCAGAGTTAGGACATTAAAAGTTTGAAGCGGAAAAGAAAAGTAGTAAAAAAAATATAATTTGAACTTTATATGGTTGCTTCTTCCCCTTTATTCCATTTAGGGAAATCATGAGCTTGAAAATACAATTTTAACACAAACGGTTTGACATTAGTACGATAAGTATTCACCAAGATATCAAACGCAGCGTTTTGTGACGAAATCCACTTTACACTCGCAGTATATTATACCTATTAGGGTGATATGTAACGACTAACTAGGGTTTATATAGAGCTATTTGTGCGTATAGAGTGTGGTTTCTCAAACTGTATGCGCTTTTGTAGTGATTTTTTACGTATTGCAGAGTAAATTTGCATTTATTTCTCAACAGCAATGCAAAATTAAAATATTTTCCGTTTTTACTTCGACAACTAGTCAATCTTCTGAAAGGACGATATTTTCCTATCTCATCTTCTGCTCGGTCCTTACTGAATTGGAACTGGAGTATATCCTTAAATTTTAGCCGCAAATGTTTATAATTTATTGCGACGTTGTTGTTTTTCAATGAAAATTAGTTCCGTGAATGCAATGTAAGGGACTTGAAGACCTTGGAAAAAGGTAGACTTCGTATTTTTTCGCTATTTATCACTTTTTGCTTCTAACTTTTCATTTTATAAATCTGCACATTGACCTTTTTTTTTTTATTGAAAGTATAAGTCTATCACTAAATTGTGAAAACAGAGGGCTTGCAGGTAAAACGGTGATAGGCTGTATATTTTTTTCCGCTTCGAGTGCTCACCTTTTTCTTTGCTGTTTCCGAGGTTATTTTCCTTAACTAGCTCTTTAGTTGGACTTAACACATCATAATCAGATAAGAACTATGTACTATGGATTACAGTTAATTGATAAAAGGTTTTAGGCAAAAAGAAAACAGAAAAAATGTTGCAAAAAACGTCTTTTTTTTTCTTTTTTATGTTGAATACAGAAGAATAGATATTAATTTTGAAACGAAGGGAAAAAAAGAATAAAAAAAGCTCTTTTGAAGTGAAGAAATCTCGTTTTTTCTTACCCAGTTATGTGAAACAAATAATGCAGCTTCTGAGATTTTTTTTTCCTAAACTAGTCCCTCAAACGACATAAGCCGTCTTACATTATCATTTAAAAATCTCATATTAGTAAAAAAAAAAATGAATGTTTTTATTTGTTTGACGTTTACTAAGGAACAAAAATAACCAAAATAAACAGAAAGGATATAAAGGCCCAATAAAAACAGAAAGGATAAAAACCAAATAATCTCAATATGAAAACTTGCTATACATTTAAAATGTCATCGGAGAAAAAATGAAAAAGAAAAATTTCACAAAATAGCAATAAAACTTTAATAATGCATGTTGAAAAACAGAAACTATTTTAAAAAATAAAGTTTTATTTATAGAACATAATAATATATAATCACATGGAAAGCTCTAAGTGGAAAATAGCTTCATTGTTACGGAAAAAAATTCCATTGAAGCTATAAATTAGAAACTAGAGCGTAAATAATATATTTTTTTTATCAAAGATCACAAATAGTTTGTTTTCAATTTTTCATTCTATATTAGTATCTTAGTTTTTGTCAATTTTTTCTTTTCCAAACGCTTTTGTGTTATTTATTTCACTTAATATGAACCTCTTGTTCAATTTCTTTCCGAACTTCAGTCAAATTACCATTTTTAATTTAAATGACATTACCATTTATATGGAAAAAAAACTTATATCCTTTTCCTTAAATTACTATCGCGTTTGCTTCTAGAGTCATTTGCACTTTTGTTAGAATAAAAGAAGGGGGAAAAAAGCAATCAATGCGCAACGTAAGTAGAAAAATTCCTTAAATTAGATTGCAAATTGTCAATTTCCATTTTAACAATTTCATACAAAATCTTTCATAAATAAATATGGTAAGAGGACGAATAATACACTTAAAAATACAAAATAATCTGATGATTGTCTTTCTTTTCACTTCATAATTACTATTATTATTATTGTTATTATTATTATTATTTCAATTGCTTCTTTGGAATTCAACGTTAATTAAAGGTAAAACAGCATAATACGTTCGCTGCATTATTAATTAAAGAATTTAAATATTGATTATGGTTTTCATTTTTACTTGAACCCATTAAAGAACTTGAGAAAAGAAAAAAAAGAAAAAAACTAAATCAGACAAATGAAGCAAAAATAATTTAATGAGACAGAAATTAAATATCAATACGACTCTGTTTTCAGATGCAACTAAGGGAAGAAAATAAACTGAAGATGCATTTTCAAGAGAAGTAAAAAATTATTGCTTCTTATACTGTAGAACAAGAATGTATTTGTAAAAACAAACCGGGACGCTAATCGTTTAGAAAACAGAGAAAATATTTTTAAACAAATTTTTAAATGCTCTGCTGTTTCAAATGTTTATTTTCGATCATAACCTTTCACAATGCTTTTTTTTACACAAATCCGAAAATATGCTGCCGAAAAACAAATTAAAAGCAAATTCGTACATATGTGTTTTAATAAATGAAACTGTAGTAGTGTTGAAAAATATATGAAAGGGCGTGGTGCTGATCAGTATGTAGAAACAATAAACAAAATGAAACTAATCGTTTCGCAAGTCAGGTGTCTATGAGTACAGGAAAGTTTACAACAGTTTCGCGATTGACAGGTATGGCTTGAGCAAGATGAAATTAAATATGTCTCGTTCGTGAAGAATGCATTCTTTTCAAGCAATCTGATGTTTGAAAAAAAAAAAAAAAAAAAAACAGCAACAGATACTGCAAACACAGTTACAAATTTGCAAAGAAAATGTTAATTTGAAATCTGAAAATATATTAAAAACATATTTCGGCAGAAAAGATATAATTAGTTATTGTATTTAAGACACATTTAAATCTTCAAGCGAAGCCTATGCCGATACTTATAGACGAATCCATTGCTGTGATCTTTAGAAGGAGATTAAACTTGACTTCTGTGTATTATAGATTATCTTCTTTTTTAATTCAAGTAATTTTCTAGGGTGTGCGACTAATGGAAGCAATTGCATAATTACTCTTATCTACAATATCTAAGAGATCGGCTCTGAAAATGGAGCTCGGGTCAAAGAGCAATACCAGCTTAATGTGTTCCTCTACAGCCATTAGATAGCTCTAAATATAGCATCAATTTTAGCAAGGCTAAATGGCTATCCGCGTAACTGAGGGTATAAGAGTAAGCTGTTCATATTTCTTATGGATTGGTTTCAGAACACAAACAGATTTTTCTGCATTAAAGAGTCCATGTTATTGTAATTTAATTATTTCTGAGATGTAGTATATGGGGCATTCCAAGGTATTTTTGACATTATGTAGAGTCCGTAACGTGACCTTTTTTTGCCATAACTTTTTAATTTACCGTTTGATTTGCAAATTATTTTAATTTGAGCTGATATGTTGGTTGGTAAAGATCAAAATAAAATAATATGCTAATCAAACAGTAAATTAAAAAGTTATGGCAAAAAAGTTCACGTTACGGACTCTACATAAATGTCAAAAATACCTTGGAATGCCCCATATACATAGTATGGCTCTGAAAAGTTGATGTAAGACTTCGACAATGTTTATCTCATTTTGGGGAATTCAGAAAAAAAGGACAATTATTACTGCGAATTTGGGTTGGTAAGAAAGAAGCTTAACTCAACTCAGTGCTATTATTCCAAAAAGACGCATTGTCAAGGTTATAGCTCCACGTATCAAAGTCACACTATACGTGTTGCTACTAAATCGAGCAAGTTAAAATAAAAGGGATTTGTTATTGAACATTACGTATTCAGTATAAATAATTGTAGATGAAGAGTACTACGAGTTGTAATCAAGAACTAGTTATGTTGCCAAAGAAAAAAAAATCAGGTTATGACCTTCGTAAAATAACTTGAAGTTACCAATTAAGAAATTAAAGCAGTTTTCTTTTAAAGAAAAAACCTTTTACTATAACATGCAACGTTATAGTAAATAACGTTGCATGTAATAAACGTGGTTATTACAAATCTTAAAAAATCTGCTTAGCTGTCCAATTATTATATTAATAAAAAAAATATTATATCAATAAAAGCTTTTTAAGATTTGTAATAACAACGTTTAGGGTAGACCGACCAGTGAATGAACAGTTAAGCACAATTTCATTTTTTAAAAATCCTAGTAAATTTAAATTCTGTACTATACAGATCGTGATAGCTAAAACATTTTAATTGATCTATGTAAATATCCCTAAAAATTCGCGGGAATGGTACAGCTTCCGACTTTTTTTCTTCCGACTTTAGGTGTTTAAAGAAAAAATGGCACAACGACCCAGTGAATGAACACCTCGAACCAGTAAATGAACAAAAATTGGTCCAGTGAATGAACATGATAAATTTTGATTCAAAAAGAAACTAAGTTTATTTGAGATGTATCTATATAACTATCTATATCTATTTATCTATTTATCTATTTATATAACTATCTATATCTATCTATCTATCTATCTATCTATATTTATCTTTTTATATCTCTATCCATTTATCAATATACCTTTCTATCTACACATCTATCGGTCTATCTCTATGTCTATTTACCTATTTATCAATGTACTTATCTATTTTTCTATCTATCTACTTTTCTGTGTATCTAGCTATCTATATATTTATCTATCTATCTATCTACCTACTTATCTGTACACTTATCTACTTATCTATCTATCTTTCTACTTATTTATCTACTTACCTACTTATCTGTCTATTTATCTACTTATCTATCTATCTATGTATGTATCTATATATCTATCTATCTATCTCCTTATCGATTGATTTATCTACTTATCTCTCCACTTATCTATATATCTATCTACTTATCTATCTCTCTATCTACCTAACTATCTACCTATTTATCTATCTGTACATCTAAATATCTACCAATCTATTATCCTAATCAATCTATTTATATATCTATCTACCTGCTGTTTTACCTGTCTATCTACCTATCCATCTATCTATCTCCTTATCAGTATATCTACCTATCTATATCTATCCAGCAATTTATATCTATCGGTCTATCTACCTGTCTATATATCTCTACCTGCTATCTCTATATCAGTCTCTCTACCTAGCTTTCTATATATTTGTCTCTCTATCTATCTTCCTATCTATCTATTAACCACTACCTATCTATTTATCTATCAATACATCTATCGATCTATCTATCTACCTACCTATTCTACCTCTATATTTATTTACCTATATATCTATTTATCTCTTATTTTTTATATATGTATCTCTATATCTTCCTCTATCTATCTATCTATCTATATACAAACATACATACATATATATCTACCTATCTATTCTCTTTCTTTGTATATATATTTCTATTTCTCTATCTCTCTATCTACCTGTCTATCTATCAAGAGAGATAAAGGTATAGAAAGATAGATGTAGGTAGGTAGGTTAATATACAGATAGATATATAGATAGATAAAAGATAAAACTCAGTAAAAAGTGCATTGTTTACAAAGACAAAAATAAAGAAATTATGAAATATATAATGAAATACATAAATAAAAAAGCATATAAAACTATCTGCATTACAAAGAAGTACAAAAATGAAAATATCTCAAAGAAACTTCAAATTTCTTTTTAAATCAAAAGAAATTTTGCCATTGTTCATTCACTGGGTTTTCGCAATTTTTCGTACCCATTGACTGAACACCCCTCTACCTGAAAATCTACGCATTCTGCATTGACTGAAACAATTTAAATCCATAGCCTAAATATGTATACTTAGTTTTTCTTTTGTAGAGTTAAAAAATGAAATTTATCGATAAAAATAATATGTATCAAAATAATTGCTCGCACGAAACCAGCCTTATTTTTTTGAAAGAGAGAAAAAACGATTCACGAAAACTCGTCAATATTTATAGTAAATACTTGCTAATTTGATAAAAATGCGAATAAACTATGATATGTACGTTACCGACCTCTATAGAAACCTGCAAATTATATTATGCCAACTGCTCCAGCTCTTTGAAAACGTAGCAGTTACTCCCCATTCTATAGTTTATATTATTCAACTTCTATAGTTCATATTGCTCAACTTTGCATAGTTTTTCAATTTATATTGTTGTTAAAGAACTATTGAAATAAATATTAAACAAATGACATGATTTTTTTTTTACTAACAAATTTTATTTTTTCTCCTTGTCTTAAGTGGAACAAGAATAGAATTTCTAAAGCTCTAACAAATTATTTTTCAACTTAAATGTCTATTTTGCTCATTCCGAATAACAAAACTATTTATATATTTTTTTTCTTTTTCATGTCGTATAAAATAATTTATCTCCGCTCCTGATGATCATCTTTGTGATGATTAAAGTTGATTAACAAGTGTTCTTTTCTTAATACAGTTCGAAATGAACTTTTCCTGACTCACTTCATTGGAACAATTTAATTAGAAAAAAAAAATTGTTACATATTTCAAAACATAAATATCATAATAACAACTTATTCGTTCTTTAAAAACTTCGGAATGCACTATTTTCTACAGAAAAGGATTGAAGAATGTATAAACTTGTAAGTATTTAGATGGAAAATGTTATGACTAATTAATTACAGGAGATTTTTAAAACGTTGGCTTTTTGATAAAATGTCAGCCATTTAACATTGAAAAAAGTTTTTATTTTGCTGACAAAGATTAATAATTAGCATTTTCTGGTATTTCTTGATTAGCATTCCCGAAGTTCGATGCATTTTTTTTTTATCAATAACTAACTAAGATGCTCAATTTCTTCAAGTGCACTTCTTCTAATTTTCAAGGAAAAGAAAGTACAAACACATACATGTTTTGTTTGAAATAAATCTGTCGTTTAAAAAAATTGACATATGTTTGAAGATAAAAATTAGTTGCAATCTTTCTGCAGCAACGTTGCCATTTTTCTAGTTTCAAAAATATCTTTCAAATAATTAAAAATTGCTTTTGATATTTTTCACAGAAAAAAAACCTAATTCAAATGATTTCACACCGAACAACGTAACAAAAAAGTTAATTTCGCTTATAATTATTTGAAATAAATGCGCTATCACGTAAAATTGTCTTTAACCTTCGTTTTTAAACTAAACATTTAATTCGCAGTGTCATTAAAATAATGTGTTTAGTTTAAAAATGGTAAACAAGTGTAAAGTTTCTCAAAAAATAATATTAATTTAAACACTAAAAAAAAGGTATTTTAAAACGAAATTCTTCAAAGGATTATTTATAAATAACAATATTTTAATAACTTACACGTATAATTTGGACTATGATCGTCATAGAAAGAAACTATTAAAAAGAGAGTTAAAATAAACAGCAAATTAAACCAATTAAGCAAAAGTGCCACTCTCACATACGTCAACTATGTGATAATTTCGATGTATTTTTAACTGAAAGGGTGCAGTATCCATTAGGGTGGGCCGAAAAAACTTTTTTTGGAAATCTGTTTTTGGATAGTGCGGAAAAGTTGCTATATGGGCCCGTTATTACCCATAAAAAATTTCGTTAAATTTGTTTAATATTTAGCCGGCGCTATTTGACCTTGAAAAACTGAAAAAAGGGCAAAAATGCACTTTTTCCAAAAAAAAAAAAGAAAGAAAGAAAGAAAGAAGGGGGGGGGAGGTTAAAAATAAAAGTTTGAGGCTAGTTTCAGCAAACATTAGAAGTATCTGTCAGTGAATTAGTTGAAATCCTCAAAGACTTTTATACATATCGTAGAATATTTAGCTACGCTCCTTTAAGACTGACACATGGGAAAAATGAAAAAAAAAAAATTAAAAGTAATTTCAAAATAAGTAAATACGGAAATGTTACGCAATACGTTACTTAGAAAAAACAGTGAAAATTCAATCAATTTTATGCGACATTTGTACGCCAATTTTTAAAAATCCACACACTCAAATAAAAAAATAGTTACATAAGATGCTAATTTTTTAATCTTCGGTTCCAATTGTTTCTCCTGGATAATAAACGGCGCTCAACTGCTTCTATTATTCCTAAGTTTATGTTATAACTATTTTATATATGTTTGACAAATAGAGCCCTTGAGTATTAAAAAAATTAATCCTCTGAAGTCTTTTAAACGGGAACCGGACATTTCGAATGTCATTGCATTATTACCTTTGTTTTGGTATACAACACGACTGTTATGTAGAAACGCGTGAAAAAGAAAGTAACGCGAGCAAGCACAGGTAGTCTTCTATTTGGACCTGGAAGAGATTTGTCTCTTCCCAATGCTTTATTTCTTCCAACATATGAGGACATTATCAGATGTTATCAAATCACTGGAATGCAAATAAAGGGAGAAGGAAGTAAGCAACCATCTTCAGCAAGTGTGGCCGCTGTAGTTGCAAAAAAAGTTATTGATATTTGGGGGCGTGCTTCCCTTCCCCTTGTTTCGATAAGAAGAGTGATTACCATGATTTTATCTTATCATTCTAAATATAACAGCGCAACAAAAAATGCTAAAAATTTAAAGACGCAAATTTTATAATCAAAGCTAGGCAAATTTAAAGCAGAGGCTACGACTTTGACGTTTGTGCCTGCAAATGCGCAGATTTATATTCGTGTAATTGCAGAAAAAAAGCAAAAGTCCCTGATAGAGAAAAACAATTTCTAATTGATCAAAGGACAGTAAGAAAAATGGCTATTGGAAAAGGGGATAAGGTAACAAATAATGCATATTTCGCTAATCCTGAGCAGCTACTGTTGACTATGTTGTTTAACTCAAGGAAATACATTCGGGAATTAGCTGTTAGGTGCATTCTGAACTCTAGAAATAAGAAGACGAAGAGCTCGGATGGTGTACGATTTTTTAAGCGTCCTAAACACAATTTTGAAGTCGCTGATTTAGTTAATTGGGCAAACTGTGTTGCAACAGAGCCACCTCTTACAATGCATCTAAAAGACCAACAATGAAAAGAAATGTGCAAAGAACAGCCTACAGCTGTTTCGAGAAATTTCAATGCCACACGGAAGCTGTGAAACGTTGTGTGAAACTAATAACCGAACCTGCAACATAAGTTCGTGGTGAAACTGCACAAGATGGATACATTCGTGCCAAACTTCAAGCTAGGAAAGAACTTCCATCATTTGATAACAAGGGACAATATTATTCTAAAAAATAATATTCATTATGCATGAGGTATTATAAATCAAATTTGAAGATTTTTTTCAAAATTTTATTATCTTTATATGTAATTCTAGAAAATGTATGATATAATTGCGTGATAATAATTACTATGATTAATAGTGCTATTTAATTAATTAGTCTATGATTTAATTTTTAAAAATAATTTTCACAATGATTTAAAAAAAAATTCAATATTTTTTCATTTTTCTCCAATTTTTTGATGTCCGAAAGGAGCGATTAAATGCTCATTAAAATCAATGAAACATTTTATGGGCTCGAACTGGCTCATTATACAACATTTTCGGTGCATTACAGCAAAATATTTGGAATTTAGTTTTTAAAAAAAAATTTCGACAAAAATTCATTTTTCTCATTTTTTTCGGTTTTTTAGTGTGAAATAGGGCCGGCTAGATATTTTTTAATATCCAAGAAATTTTTTGTGAGTGCTAACTAACTCATCACGCAACTTTTGCGCGCTATCCAAAAATTGATTTCGGAAAAAAAAATTTTTCGGCTTATTTCGGCCCACCCTAGTATCCATGCTTTGTCTATATGTACTGAGAAACAAAAACTGCGTTTTGTTTATAGTAGAGAAAAGTGTTTGAGTTTGATTTGTTCATTCAAAGAGCTTAAGCCCAACTTTACCCCCAAACCTTGAGATCCTTTTGGCAAAGCAGTAAAGTACCAGGAGGGGGGGGGGGGGTACAAAGGACCGTGGATCAAACCCCACCATAGTCACGTACGCCGCAAGTTCATTGCTTAGTCAACATCACGAAAGATGGACGAAATTTAAGATCAGATAGAATGAATTTTGAAACAAAAAGCTTTGTACAAGAGAGTCGGGAGGAATTAGACAACTGAATTACATTCGGTATTACAATGCGAAAACATATTTTTAACTTGTTCAATAATTGTAAAAGGATCGTTCCTCGAATAGAGTACGACGAGATGAGCTTGAATTAAAAAGTAAATTTGGAAAAAAAAATCGAAAATTCGATTTTTGGTCCTTTTTAGAGTCACCTTTTTGGTACGAAAGATCTTAGTAAATTCTTTAGTTTCCTACAAATTAAGCTGAATTAAGTATCAATTTCAAGAAAATACTTTTATCTTTCAGTATAAACAAAAGAAAGTATTCTGCGGATAGTGGGGTGTTGCCACGCCTCATCTAAAGTCAGTTTTTATGCTTTTTCAATTGGGAGATTTAATAAAACATATGTCCGGAGTATCAACTAATATTTGCACCACGCTTTTCTTGTACAATATTTAAATTCTTTTCTTTTTACATATGCAGAAAAAAAGATTATTTTTTGTTGCTTTGAAATTACAAAAATAATAATAATTTACTTCAAACACAAGTTTTTTTATACTTGTAAAGCCCTTTTGAGTCTTAAAAATTCAGAAACTTTTCAGAACAAACAATACTGGAATGTCTAAGAATAAAAATTGATGAGTATCAATAGTAAATCGTTAAAAAGTTCTTCACTTTGGAAAGGAATTGTGCAAAAACCTCCGCTTTTCCTTTTGACTTCCTTTTACACCAATTTAAAGTTATTTACCCAATATTGGCAATTTTAATGTGATTCAATTATTAACCCTCTAAATATCGCCAATAGTTGGCAAATTGAAACCAGGTTTTTTAAAAAATCGCCAAATTTCTCTCCAAGTTGGCGGCAAAACTTGGCGACCAAAAGCTTGTCGATATATCGCCAAGTGTTTGCACAAATTATAACACCACTTGCATTGAAATTAACATTGACTTCCCCCCAAAAAGGTGTGAATGACCCCCTTTCGAACATCCGAATGCAGCCAAAAAGGGAGGTGCACAACTAGACCCCACTAAGAGTCTACGTAACAAATTTCAACTTTCTAGGACATAACGTTCTTGAGTTATGCAACATACATACGCACATGCATACATACGTACAGACATACATACGGACGTCAAGAGAAAAGTCGTTGTAATTAACTCGGGGAATGTCAAAATGGATATTTCGAGTGTCTATACGTTCTTAGGCACTTATCTGCGTGTGGTCGGATTGAAAAAAAAACTCAACCTTGATTCGGGTGTGAGCAAAATGGAAATTAAGGCCGAATTTTCAGTGAAATTTTTTTCGCGAATACAATACTTCATTTATTTGTAAAGGAAGTAAAAATATAGAAAAAAACCTTTTTATTGAGAATATATTAATTTTTAAGAATAATAATAAGAGCAGTAGTTTTAAAAACCTTTCTAATGGCATTATTTAATTTCTTTCTTTCTTTATTTATTTTTGAATTAAAAAGACAAAAAAAAAAAAGAATTACTATTGAAAAGTTTTCATAGCAAGAACGTGATTGGAGTTTACGTAGTCCCTGACAATGATCCTCCACTCTTACATTACTCATACACTCCAACTCTAGAACACCATTCGATTTTTTTCTACATAGCATGAAAACGATTTGAATATACCAAAATAATAATAATAATAATAATAATAAGATGCAGATCTTAGTTGGTACTCCGGAGATATGACTTAATAAATTTCTCAATTGAAAAAACATAAAAACTGAATTTAGATAAAGAGGAATAACACCTTACCATTCACAGAATACTTTCTTTTGTTTTATACTGAAAAAGAAAAATATTCGCTTGAAATTAATACCTAATTTTGCTTAATTTGTTGAAAAGGAAGGAAATTATGGCGATTTTCTCATACCAAAAAGCTGACATCTAAAAGTGTTCACAAATCAAAATTTTGAAAAAAAAATCTTCAAAGCTTAGTTTCTATTCAAAATATCTTTAAAAAAATAGCTTGAGCTCATCACACAAACAAAATCTGGACATGATGGCAAATGGCATTAGGCGATTTGAAGTAAAATGACCCAGAAGAGTAGAATCGAATCTGCTACATCTACTGGATAAGCTATAAACAGTATTCCACATTTTATTTTGGCATATGAAAGCAGTTATCTCATTCCTCTCACCATCCATACCTCTCTACTTTCTTCTGACTATTTTTGTCGCATTTCTAGGCATCCTTAATGTGGAAAATGCTACTAAACGGCAAAGAATACCCTTTGCAATAAATAAACTTAGAAGAAACACTTACACTTCACGGAACGATAAAATTAAGACACTAAGTTTATATACATGCAGCAAATTAAACACAAACTGAAATCCCACAGTGGTGGTTAAAAAGAAAAAAAAATGCATCACTAGCTAAATCCAAATATTTTTTTGCATTTATAAGTAATTATATAATATTTAACGGTTCTTGCATCATATAACACGAATTGGCATCGGTACATGACGCAAGCTATTGCGTAAAATTGCATCATCCTTCTAACTGTATAAAAAAAAAAACAGTTGAACGTTCGACGCATTTATTTACGATCTGAACTTATGAGTTGTAGTAAGTCGAAATACGTTCAAGTGACACCACAAAGGAAGCGTGTTGCCGTTGCATTGGACAAAGAAGGATTGTCGTCACGTTCGATAGCAAAAATAATAAACTGTTCGCAATCGACTGTTGTTCGACTACTGAATAAGCTAAAGAGCAGCAGAAGCACATAAAGAAAGAGTGACAGTGGTCGTCCACGAATATCCAATGCAGCGCAGGACAGGTATTTGAAACGAATCAGTCTTCGGAACAAACAATCAACTTCCACAAACCTTAGAACAGCATTCACGCATCCACGTCTACAGTACGAAAATTACTGTGTGGTGCGAGTTTAGTGGTACGTTGACAACGAAAGAAGCCATTGTTGACCAAAAAAATGAGGAAACAGCGTCTAGACTGGGCAAAAGCTCACCAATGGTGAACTGTCGATCAATGGAAATCAGTTGAATTTTCGGACGAGTCCGAATTCAATCTGCATGGGTCCGGCGGACAGCGCAGTTAGATGCCGCAAAGGGGAAGAATATCATCCCGATTGCATTCAACACACAGTCAAGCATCCCTTATCCCAGATGATTTGGGGATGTATATTTCTGATCAAAGAGTTGATGGGCAAGGAACAGTAAACGCTCAGGTGTATATTGGCATTTTGGAGGAGAAATTGCTTCCTACTATGTGGGATCACTTTACATCAGTTCCAAACGTCATTTTCCAGGATTATTCTGCTCCGAGACATAGAGCAAAACTGATAAGTAGCAATTTATAAGTTTTTTTTTTTCTCTAAACTCACACGCATTTTCAGAAATGGAAAAATGAGCATGGGGTCAGCAGTTTGCCTTGACCCAGAAACAGCCCCGATCAAAATCCGATCGAAAATTGTTGGAATAGAATGGGTTTAGAAGTGATGAAACATAAGTCAACATTACTTGCAAAACTCCGAAAATCAAACATTCGTGTCTGGCGCCATGAACTCAGTAAAGAATACATTCAATCACTCATCCGTTCAGTGCCCCGTAGATGTCAAGCTGTCATTAAAGCTAGACCAATAAAATATTAGGTTCATTTAAATAAAACATTAGGTTCACATTTCCATCTTACTTTTGTCTATTTTTGAACAGAAAGAGTGTTACAATTAAAACCTCTACTTACTTTTTCGTCGTCCACTTGGCAACGTGGATGCACTTCACATTGTACTTGTTACAGTTTTGGCCATGTATATCCATAAATAAAGTAAACAATTATCGGATTCCTGCTGTTAAATGTTTATTTCATAAGTTTTGCGAATTTCACATGTATTCATCGTTAATCGGTCGACCAAAACTTCTCACATATCCCATTGTTGTGAAATTGCGAGGGATGTGCATTTTTTTTTTTTTTTTACCAGCACTGTTAATTATGTGCACTGGAAATATCGTTATTACTGGAGATGATTGCTGACTTATTTGTAAGTAAAACATGAATGGCCAACCTGTAGAAATGTGATTTCGTGCTTTACTACCATTACATACTTTTTATTAATATACTGGAGCACCTTCGATGTGCAGTATAGTTCAAGTGAAATGCTAACACATTGCAACTAATCTTAAATTACCTTGGAAAACACAATTAGTAAAACAGCTCACGTAGCCTCAAATTCGTTTTATCTATCTGTGAAAATGTTTTGCAAAGCAATATTTATGTAAAAATACTTCGCTATTTTCAAAAAATATATATTTTTCTGACATTTTAATGCATTTGTTTCATATTATCGTTATTTTGTGTAAAAATATAGCATTGTTCCTTTCTTCAGTAAAAAATTTTAATCATCATATAGCTCAACCATTCGTGTTTTTCTTCTTTAATCAAAATGAAGTAGAATCTCTTTTTTCCCCAGGGTCGCTTTGTGCAATCAAAATCCATACCGTGATTTAAGATTGCAAAACATAAATTTTAAGGCATTTTCGAGTTGATAAAATGTGCTGAATAATGTCAAAAAAATAAAATAATAGTTTAAAAAGCAAAAAAACACGCTTTAGTAGCAAAATGAACTAAAAAGTTAAAAATAATCTTTTTATAACAAGTATATAAAGTTATTAACCAAACACTTAATTTTACTGTAATAAAAAAAGCGTGGGGGCTGCCTATTTACATTTTCGCAGGGATAGCAAGTGGAAGAAATTTAAGTCAACTGATAAGAAGCCCTCCCCCACGCTTTTCTTCTATTACAGTAAAATTAAGTGTTTGGTCGCTTAGTTTATATAGTTGTCAGCCAAAGATTATTTTTAACTTTTTAGTTCATTTTGTTACTTAAGAGTATTTTTTTAGTTTTTTAAACTATTATTTCATTTTTTACATTTTAGTTCATTTTGCTACAAAAGCGTGTTTTTTTAGTTTTTTAAACTATTATTTTTTTTAAATAAGATTTAGATACTAAATATTGCTAACACTTCCTAGTCTTAAAATGAAATCTTTGTGCGTGTGTTCAATTTTATAATGGAATGTATCTTAATATTCTATTGCATAATTTGCATCAGACACTTTGAATGCTTTCTGGTAAATTCATGTGCAAACATTGTTAAACTCCGCAGCTCTGATTTCTACGTTGTAAGTAATTCTAATAAGCCACTGGCTATTTGTTCAAAGGAAAGTTGGAACCACAAACATACAAGTTAAGCTAATAAAAGCGTGTAAATTAGAATAAACTAATAACTTAACGTTAATAAATTAATTCGATTATAGAATATTGCATTGATATCCGGTCTGAGGTTGCATTCCAAATTTTAAAAGAATCCGATCACAAAACGTGGGCGAAAATTGAGTTGCAAGATTATAAATTTAATTTCGGTGTAGACGGGATTAGAACGCACGCCCAGTGATTCCCGGAGGTGGACGTCAGCGAAGACCCACGCCTTTGACCGCTCGGCCCCGAACGCTCATAAAGTGATGGAATGTACTAACAGTAATAATCCATCAGCTCTTAGTCCAAAGGAGAGTTACTCACAAACATACAAGTGAAGCTAATAAAAGCGTGTTTAAAAAAGAAGTAATGAGAAAAAAATAATGATAAAGAAACTGTTTCAATGGTTACTTAATGCTTGTCACAGCAGCACAGTCGCAGGAATTCTCAAAGCTATGGTAAAATTGTTTGCCACCCCTCCTCTTTTTCTTCCTACCTAGTAAATGATGCAACTGAGTCATGTCTACGTAATTTCCTACGTTTCATTTTAGAAAATTTAAACACATTGACATTTTGTGACTGGAATGACTAATAACTGAATTAGTATAAATTTCAAGAAATCAATAACTTTGATGGAATTATTTCAAAACGAAATACGTTTTTACGTAATCGTACTGCCGTCAATACTTTGTTTAATGCTCCTGGAAAAATTTAAGAAAAAGTTGAATCAAAAATGCAACTTTAAAAAGTTATAATACGCCTTTTTTACCTAGTTAGCAAAATGTCCTAGACACTTCAATAAAATTTGGTAAAAGCTCTTTAAACTGTAAGAAAACTTTTAAAAGATAATTTCAGAAAGTAAGCAAGTATAAACTTTTTTGAGTCAATAAAATTAGCATGTTCTAAAAGTATTGAAAAGACATGTTTGTTAATTAAACCATTAAGGTTACTTAACAACTGGTTCCGGATGATAAAGGTGAAAGTTTTGTGTGCAAGAAACTTTAATACTAATTCGCTCCTTTCGTGAGGTAAAGCAACATACTAATAAGCAGTTCTGGGGAAAATTGGTTTCCCATTACATTTAGGAATTGTTATCGTAAAACGCATCTCAAAAATGAGTTGTCCTCAAATCTTTTATTGCTGAATTTCATGCATAGAGTTGTTTATTAGGAGGAAAAATATTTTCCTGCTCTGTTTTAGCTAATTTTTATCCAAACAAATTAAAGAAATGTTGCACTTAAATATTCGAGTACATTAAATTTAAATGTTTAATTCTCTAATTAATTTAAAATGATTTTTAGATAGTTAGGTTATTTACATGCGCTATACTTTCAAATTACATTTATGTTAAATGCATAATATATATTACACCTTTGTTGCGTGCACAACATGAAATTACAAAGCTGAAGGTAGCTAAGAGCAGGTGGATTCAGTTGAAGCCACTGTGTTAGACAGCTAAAAAGAAAGTACTCCGGTAGGTGACTGCAAATGAAGCCAACATGCATTGATGGGTTCATAGTATATGTGATATAATACTGCGATCTTTCAAAAGAAGCATTATTCATAAAGTAATCACGCACAAAACGTGTGCATAGTTTGAGAAGTGGTTCATGGTTGTTTCTGACCTCATCGTTAAATGATATCGTAAAATATACAAGATACTAAAATCAGTTTCATGGAATTTAAAGTCTTGAAGAGTGAATTAAAAAACTTTGCACTACCAGCAAAATCATCGAAAAGGTAAGCACATTTTTATTGATTTATATAATATTTTTTTATTTATTATTTATCTTTTCTGATTTTTTTTCTTTTTTTTTCATACGTTTTACTAAGATTACACTTTGATACCAAATACAAAGAAAATAAATTAAAAATTGAACAGTATTTTTGATAATTTTCTACTCTCAATCAAAGAAATAAATACTACTGTTTCATCCAGAAAATTGAATATAATATAACAAATAAGAGAAGGACAAAAATTGAGTGTTATGCTGAAAAATCTGTGTTTAGAAATTGCGTCCGTGTACTTGCAAAGTTACGACTGTTTTTTTTTTAATTAGATCGAAGTGATTTTTTTCTAAGCAATTAGTCACAGGTTAAACACAAAATTTTAAGACACTTAATAATTTGCTAAACAGCACTTGATTTTGCAACCATGGAAAAAATTGTGAATACTTTGAACAATGAGTATTAAATATTAAAGAATCATCAACAACAAACAAAATCAATCATAATTTGCTGCTTGTAATTTGGAAACATTAAGAACATGTTAGTATGAAATTGTATTACTATAAAATTGTTACGTCACATATTGAGACAAATGTATTACGTGAAACATGGAAGGAAAAAAAAGATTTATACAAATGTGTCACAAAATAAATTAATATTCTACAAAATCACCTTTTTATCAAATACCTTGCTTAGTCATCCAGTCATTGACTCAGAAAGTTGAGTTAAAGTCTGTTTAGAAATGTTTTTACACGCCAATTCAATTAAGATTTCAGTTTTTCCTTATTTGCAAATTGCGTCTCATCCATACACACTTCTTATGCTAAAATGCCTCAGATTTGCGATGGGGTTCAAATCAGTGCTTCTTGCGAGCTAGTCCAGAAGTTTCACAGAATTGACCTCGAACCATGAACGTAATACACAACACACATAGCAACTTTCACTGTTTTATTGAAAAAAAAATCAGCACCTGTGATAAGGTGTGCTTCAGGTAATGCATTTCCAGTTGGTAAATCTACATATGATAATGAATTCAAGCGATCTCGATTGGACACCATTCGTGTTGTTCCATTGGCCTCAAAACCTGTCCACACAACCAGAGAAACGCCATCGAACTCTTTATTGAAAAAAAAAGGTTTGTCTTTTTGCAAATAATACCAGACAAAAACCATCTGGTCCATCCATTTTTTCCTTTCGAAAATATGACATCATTCCATTGAGACCCAAAAGAAACGTGTTTCTTTGCGAATTCCAATTTTAGATTATTTTGAGCGGTTTTGTAAGTAGTGGACGTGACCGCAGTTTAGCACATCTAACATTGAAATTCTTTTGCAGAACGTTGCGCAATGTTCAGATAGTGCAAGGTACCTTCATTTATCTTTTAATTTGAGTAGAATAATGTTTTGGATTTCTCGAACAATTGCTCGTTTTTGGCGCATAGTAAGTGTAATAGGCCTACCTGTACGTCTTTTCTTGCCGTATTATCATAAAAATGGTAATTTTTTTGTAACTTTACGATTTTCATTTTAAGTTATAGTATGCACATAAAATCTGTGAAGAAAAAAAAGCTTTGTGCATATAACAAATAAACATGTCTAGAATAACAACTACATATAATCGCAGTAATTAGCATTGCGCGAGGTACTGGAAATAATGTTCGGTCAGTACTAAGCATATACTTACTGACGCTATATTTTTTTTTCCTTCATCCCACGGCGTTTTTGATATCAATATATTCTTTAAATCTGCGTTGCTCTAAATTTATATGTGGTTTTCCCAGCACTCAGACTTCACATCGCGGTATGCGAGTTAACATTCAATTACAGGTCAGGAATAACATAAAAGAGCGCCTCCGTACGAAAATGGGAAATAAAAGAAATCAGTGCAAATGTGCGCTTACAAGAACACTCAGAGAACAAAAAAAAAGGATGAAAACAGATTATAAAAATGTATTAATTACGGAGAATTCGCTTAATTTATTTTTGTAAATTTGATTATTTTAATTTAATTAAATAGGTAATTGCACAGTTCCTTTTTCTAAACGTTCTCACTGCCAAAGTTAAGCGCAAGTTTGAAATTGATGCAGCATTGATAGAGATTTTCGGTTTCTGGTTCAGTAATTGCATCCTACTAGTTAAAAATTTTTTAAGCCTCCGTCTAACTTTCAAGCACTTTCCAAAGTTTAAAATAGAGTACAAAGTTAAAAATGATAATGGAACCTTAGTGATGAGCTACTCATAGAAATATCTATATTTTAACTTAAACAACTTTAATTATAACAACTGTTTTTCCGTTTAGATAATACTTCAACTGAAATACTTGCTTGTCAGTATCTTTTTTATTGAGAAGATTTTACCAATTGTTCCACAACTCTGAACAGCGGCAGACTGTCTTTACAATAAATACCAATAATGAAATTCACTACTAAATATTTCAGAATTATTGGGCAAAGTAGTAAGGGCCTTAAAACTGTAGTTGTATTTAGTTTTGTTGAATTATTTTAAACTGGAAAAAATGAGCTACGTAATTCATTTTCCTCTTAAGTTTGTTTGGAATGTTTGCAGATTTAAAAAAAAAATCTCCGTTTTTTTTTTCCTTCCAGTTTTTATCACACAACAAAGCTTGTTCAGAAAAGCAGAGAACCAATCATGTCAACCAATCCACAGAAAGCAGGAAAAAAAAACTGTTACTGCTTTCAAACTGGAATCAGATTCAAGCAAGGAATTTTCTTATTTTATATATTTTTTTTAAGTAGAACATTATAATAAAAAATTAGGTAATTTTAAATCAAAATTTCAAGTTTCATCAGTAACTATAGTACCAAATAAAGATGAATGGAAGGTGACTCAATGATATTATTTAGAGAATGATCTCCCCTGCATTTTTTGACTGCTGAATACTTCTTTAGAAGCAGCGTTTCTTAGACGTGCAAAAAGATATTTAAGTTTTTATTGCGCTGTTAATGAACATTTATTCTGCAAATATCTCGCCTATTTAATGTTAAAAACACTATCTAATACATGAAGAATACAAAGGGGGAAAAAGCTAGTTTTGCGAAAACGCATATACCAATCAGTATTTCATTCAATTTCGAACAATGCTCAACAGTTTTGTTTTGCATAACACATTTCATATTTATGAATTGTTTCTAAAAAAAATTAAAAGCTCGTCTCGCAAGAAAAATCTAGAATTTAATAACTTCAAACAGATGGTGTTCTCTCCGTGTACGACTTTTTTACTTGGAAACACGTTTTCATCATTTACCATGCTGTATGCTTTCGTAAAAGATGCTTTTCCTTTCATTTATTTACCATCAGATGATAAATTACGTTTATTTCTAGCAGATACATATATTCTAGGAATTCTGAAATCATTCAGCATTATGCAAGGATGGCAAAGAAAGTTTTTCTGTCCATCTAGAGGAAGCATATACTCCCTCGGCACATTTGCATTATTTTTCTCCAGCAAATAAATATATCGACTAACATCAGTAATTTATCAAAGTCATTCCAGTACTTAATACTTCTGAAAACATTGCATAATACGTTTGCTACGCTACAGGGATATATTTGACTGATACATGTACATGACTGAAAAAAATCAAGTATTTACGACAAAAGGGTTCAGTATAAGTTGAAGCAATGTGATTAAATCCAAACTTGTACTTTGAGAAGATAAATGTGCGCAAAAAGATGTGTCAATTCTTTGGGTGCAATATTATCCTTAAGATTTTTTTTTTTTGCCCTGAAACATGAACCTAAATTTTTTTTTGAAACATTTCGAATGTTATCCCTGGTCAATGAAATTTTACATTCTAGGTATCTTGTTGTATATATATTATGCATTATTATACATATAACATTTTAAGTTGAAAAAATATTACGAAAAAGATTTTTTTTTTTTTAAAGATACATTATTCCCATACTATTTCAGAAATGGGCGCGCAAACAGATGAACGAAGGAAAAAATGATTTTTTTTCCAAATTATAGGTTACATCGTGTTTTTTAGTGATAATTCAGGGATAATGTAACTAGCGTAATCCTACAAATTTACCTGCTTTCGCTTTCTTCTCATATGTTTTTTTTTTCAAACTTGAACAGAAAACAACGTGCAACAATTGCTGGCAAAGTGGTGAAATTGTCGGATCGCTCGATATTCTGCTTTACTGATTTAGTCCCCCTTCATTTCTCTCTGATAAGGGGCCAACCTCCTTACGCGAAAACTCCCTATGTTACCCCCTGGACATCAAAAGACCTCTATGCCAGATTTTTAAAAGATCCAGCTTAAACTGTGAATTCGTAATGGGAACACACTAACTCAAACACATGTACAGCCATTTTTATTTTTATACATTTAGTATTTGTAGCTAATACCGACAATACCAGTATTTTACCTCTAGTACAGTAAAATTAGGCCAAAAAATGGCCAAACCCAAACATCCAAAAAAAAAAGGTGAAACCTGTTGCAAATTACTTCTTACCCTTCCAGCAAGAAGGGGTAAAAAGTCCCAACACTTTGCGCGTCGGGTTTTGGGGGGAAGGGGGGGACGAAATAATCCTCTATTGAAATAAAAATAATTTCTATTACTTAAAAAAAATTCTCAAACCTCACAGAAACCACTCTATAATGGTAAAATAATAAACTCTCACAGAAAAAAATTCTAATTAACAGGGGTGCACATGCAAGGGGGGGAATGGGGGGGGTCATGGAGCAGCTTTGCGTCATTGAAATTTTTAAGGCAGTTTTTTCAAGGGGTATTTTTTTCTTTTTTGAGGGCTTTTATTCTGGATGGATACTCCGTCACACTTAAGGGGTGCGCCATCGCTTTTGGGGGGGGGACCCTGAATTTACATTCTAAAATGAACTGTTGCAGTGTAGTTCACGGAAAAATTTCCCTGATTCAAACTTTTCCGAAGTACAAAATGCCACACAATGATATGGTAATGTCAGAATGATAATTCTAAAAGATCTAAGCGAGCTCAGTAACCAAATTATTTGTGATTGGAGTTATTAAACTGTTTAGAGCGCTGGAAAACAAAATTCCTGTGCAGCTTAAAAAAAGTCCAAATTGACCAAAGTTTCCCTACTTCTTGATTAACTTACTTCAACTTTTCTACAATCTTTTGCCATCACCGTAAGGTGGACAAACCAAAATTGCCAATAGTAAGATGGGCAATGTTGCAATTCTGCACCCTCTAAGTCGGTGGGGGTTCTCATTGGCAAACACCGAGCTACCTCTCGTTTACGCAGCTGGTTATATGAACTATGCTAAATATGCAGACATATACTTGAAACACTATCTCAAACTTTTGAGTACATTATGCGATAAAAAAAAATTTGATCACATCAAACATCAGCTAAAACATCAGCTATCCAACGATCTAACGCAGTGACAAATTCAGGTGGTCTAGAACCTGTAGTGATTCAACGATAGAACAAGTCTTGATGAGAGCAATGAGCAATACAACAATAGAATGCTAAATATTTACACCTTTTTGTCTCCCATTTTGGAAATCACAATCCGTCTCTAAAGCTCCCAGAAGTTTCTTCCCTCTCAAGTTGGTAGTGGTATTGCTCGTTGATGATAAGATGAGTTATAATGAGACCTTTAACGTTCGGGTAGTAACATCAAAAGATAGTGAAGGCAAACAATTTGGTGGCATTTCTTTGCAAAGGAGGTAAACAGTTATGTCTTTAGCTTCTGTTGCGAGAGTAGTTACTATCTGTAAAGACGTGTAAGCCCAAACCATATTTTACACCAAATGGTATGAACAGTAAAGACGGAATAACAAATTGTTAAAAACTTCTGGTACGAGTTATGCGCTGATCCTCCATCAGTATTCGATGAATCTGCTTTCAGAAGGAAAGAAATCTTGTATCGTTAAAGTGCTATTATCTGAAGCAAAAGGTTCGTCCACCATCACAGAACGAACAGCTGGTGTCATGTATGAGGCAGTGAGAAGCAAAGGGATGTAAGTGGACATTTTCAAGTTTTGAATAAAACGCGTTTAAACATCCTAGGTAGGCTTTCATTGATTTTCTTTTCTAAATCATGCTGTATAGAAGCAACTAATACCATTTCTTGCCCCAAGATAGAGGAGAGGTTCACCAACCATTTGTACCGGTTATCTCCAAATTTTTAATTTTGCCACTTACATCCCTTTGCTTCTCACTGCCTCATATGTAATAGATGGAAGATACCTGCTTGGTCATATTTTTGGTAATGATATATAAGCTTCAAGGAAATATTCCAGCAATGCAGTGTATAGGTCACTTGTACGTATGGGAAAGCTAGTGTCATTTTTGATGGGTGCAAAGAAAGCACCACAGAAATATAATCTGCGTCCTGTTATAACAGCCAAGCCTTCTGCTCTAGAAGACTTTCTGCGTCTCAAATCTTGTGCTTGCTCTGAGGGGTTCATTGGATATAGTGAATTTTTGAAAAGTCTGAAAGTGGACTGAAGTGCTCAATTATATGCTCAAACTGTGTTAGACATAGCTGCAACAATAACGATTTTGTTGAGGATCTAGATTCCAAAAAAACATCTTGATAACGAAGACTTTTTGTGACAAGATTAGGAGAAATCATTTGAAAGCAAAAAACAGGTCAGCGAAATTCTTCTGGTCATTTAATCAAATGTGCACCATCAGAGAGGGTGGGGGGGGATAATATTTTAGTATATAATTTTGTTTTGTGAGGTGAGCTATGTTCTTATGAGGTGGACAGTCCTGATTTAATGCATTTTAGATTTGCATAGAATAATACTTCTACTTGAAATAAAAGGCGGGGGAGGGGGTGAGGATTTATTTTATTTGACGGAGGGGGGGGGGGTGCTGTAGCTTTGAGAGAAGGTGCACCATCGATCTTGGAGGATGGATACACTCGATTTCTAACTTTAACTTAGCATAAAATAATGTTTCCATATGAAATGTATGGAGGGGCGGGTTCGGGGGTACTGCTTCGTTTTACGGGGATAGGGGGGCTCTGTAGCATTGGTGGGTTATTTCATCCCTCTTGGGGGTCAAACACCTTTAATTTCATGCTTTTAAATTTAGTATAACATAATATTCTCACTTTAAATTTATTCTAAAAATTCTGGAAAAATACCCAAAACAACAATTTTTAGATGCCCCCCATACAAAAACCCGACGCACAATGGGGTGGGACTTTTTACCTGTTCTTTTGGGAGGGTAATAAACAATTTGCACCAGGTTTAGCTTTTTTTTTTTTTGGATGTTTGGGTTCGACCCCTATTTTTACTGTACTACTCAGCTAACACAGGCTTTATAATATTGCAAAATATCTCAAAATTCTGGCATTCGGTATAATGATCTAAAGGTACTGCGATCACTAATAATTTTAAAGGAAAAAAAAGTTTTGGCAAGTCTAAGCAATATTCAGTTAAGACATTTGCAGAAGTCAAAGCAATGAGACTCTTTGCTTAAAACCAAATTACAATAGCATGGAATGAAATGCGTAGGTAATAGAGACATTGAAAATGCACTCTGTTATTATTTTCAATTTCGACGTGGTAGACGAAAACCTGCGGGAACTAGCTAACTATTCCTTCTTACAAACAAATGTTCTGGTGTTCACATCGAGTGTCAAAGTACATCATGATTTAGAATCCATAATAAATTTTACACTCAAAAGCAGATTATCTGCAAGGTGTACAGAATGTTTAAAATGTCCTAATAGCATGCGATTTATCTTGTAAAGGCGTCACTAATACTGCCGCATACACCTTTGTAAACAGCTTTAGACACATGCAGACGGTTTAAAACATGACGTCTATTTTTGATAAACGATTAGCTACTCTTTGCATTGCGATAGTTCTAATAGTTAGGTTGTCACTGTTTTCCTAGACATGCATGAAACTGAATGTATTCGTAGCTGTAAATACTTTTGTCATTCATTCTTGAAACTTTTTCAAACTCAGGCTATGAGGATAAAATAATAGCTTATGCTTATAAAAAGGATTTCCATGGATCAATTAAATAAGTAGGGTCTGGTGGGGGAAAATGGTCAATGGGGTAAAGTGGTCATTCGACAAATAAATGGCTATAGCGTGGAAATAAATGTTTGAATGAATGTGAAAATTTTATTATAAAGTAGGGCAGTTAGAAACACCATTTTGAGTGCAAAATTTAACGACTGACAAAATTTTATTTGGTAAAAAAAAATATTTTGTGTGAATATGAAAAGTTTTTAAATCTAAACACCTCTTTTAACTTCCTTGGGACATTTTGTTTGTTAGAATTACGAAAAAATTGACTGCATAGGAAGCTTCCTACCTGTCTCAAGAACTCTTACTCATTAGCAGTTAGCTGAATCTTTTTCAGATAGTTTTTTAGAACAATTTAAGTAAAATGGGGTAAAGTGGTCATAGTATTAGGCTTAACAGGTATTGTTCTTCAAATGTCACTCAATCGTTAAGTATAAGGCAGATATAAATTAAATATTGATTTCACTTAATATATATTGTTTTTACAGTAAATGAGGTTAAATATACGAGTATGTGCGTATGCATACGCACATACTCGTGTAGGTACGTATATAGACGTATTCACATAAATGCACCAGTAAATACGTATATGGGTACCTGAAAGTATTTTTAATCTATACAGATATACATTCGACTATACACGTATGTACTCGCTTATACTCGTATGTACATATATTCAGGTAGACACGTATATACGCGTACGTACTCGAGTAGACACTTACATACAAGCATATGGTATGCAATTATACAGGGTGAGTTTAAACTTTTGAGAAAATTATTAAAAGGTGTTAGAGGGGAGGATAAGAAGGAAGAATCATAAGGATCATATGGTCACAAACACAATACTGACGCGCTACATGCACGCAAAGCCAGAATCTGATGGATGCAAAACAGGTCAAAAATTTATTATACAAAAACAATTTTACACAACATTTTAGGTCTCAAGAAAATTTTAAAGCGATTGATGAAATTTGCGGCCTGCAGCTGTAACACACGCATTGCAATCACAAATCACTCTCTGTTGCAATAACAATACTTTTACAAAACTTTCATCAGGCACTGCGCCTTTGTTGCGATGCGTGTATTGAGCTACCGCAGGCCGTAACTTTTAACAACTGCTCTAAACACTTCTTAAAAATTAAAATGTTGGGTAAAATCATCTTTGTGTAACAAGTTTGTGATTTGCTTTGCATCCATCAGTCTCTGGCTTTGTGTGCATGTAGCGTGTCAGCGAACGAAAGTTCCTTATAATTCTTTCCTTCTTATCCTCCCCTCACACACCCTTTAGATTTTTTCCCAAGTGCTTGGATTCACTCTGTAGGCACACATGTATATAAGCCTATATACTTGTCTATCCATACATGTACTGGTGTATACACGTAAATGTACGTATATATGTCCATACAGGTATATAATCGTGTGTGCATGTATGCATGCGTATACTCGTGCTTCACAATGTGAGTAGACACGTACAAACACGCACTGGATGTATCCACGAGTTAACTCGTGTATACCCATATATGTGTGTATGTACACATATATATATATATGCGTGAATACTTCTAATGTACAAGTATATACTCATGTATGCACGTATGTACTCGTGATACAAGTGCATACACTTATATGATGTTCGTTTACACGCGTATATACCCGTACATACACGTGACACGTATATATTCGTGTAGACACGTATACACTCTTGTAGGTAATCACGTATACATGCTTTTATACTCGTGTATACACGTATATACTTAGGGTATTACATGTATATACGAGTAGGCACGTGCATGCATGTATCTGATGCATACATGTATCTTCTCTTATATGAACGTGTTTACTAATGTTTACACGATACGTATATACTCGTGTATACACACATATATGCTTGTGGATATACTTCTAACTATAAAAATATCCGAAATATACAAATATTAGGGTTGTTTATAATGGTTTTGCATCAATTTTAACTATGACCACTTTACCCCATGCTATGACCACTTTCCCCCACCCCATGGGGTAAAGTGGTCATAAATACAAAGAAAAAAAAAGTGTTATAACAGTACTTAAATCAAAATTTATTTTCCTAAAACTCAATGTACCGTGTTCTTTAATAATGCAATGTAAAATAAAATCAAAAAAAGTTTAAATGTTTAAAGAATTTATTGTGTTTATTATTCACATAAGTTGAAAACCTCCGATTTTATGACCACTTTACCCCACCAGACCCTATTGAATATTCAATTCTCTGATATTGTATGGAAATTCGTATTCCGTAATATTGATGAAAGTTGAGTGTGTATATGCTTGATTATTATTTTTTTTTTAAATTCGGAGTACGAAAATACATACAATTTTTAACACAAAACCTCACTAGAGCTCTTGCGAAATAGCAGCAGCAAAAGCTTGATGGGTCTTTCAGATGATTATTATAGCTTTGTTTTACATTTTAACATCCCTGAAGGGAAAAAAATCGGCATTTGTTATTACTATGCTGCTGTGCTAAGCACAAAAGTCGTATCTGCATCTGCGCTCAAAAGAGAAACTGATATTTAAAGTTTTACGCCGCCAAATATTTTATTCAGAGTTATATATTATTTAATGTTTTTAAAAATAATTCCCATTCACAAGCGATCATAATACATTGCATATAGGTAGAGTATGTCACGAAGAACCATTTGGTAACCGTAACAAAATTTTGATAAGAAGTGCAGATACGACTTTAGTGTTTAGCGTGGCAGTATAATCAAAATATCTGAATGAAATGTAATTTTGAAGTTGAAATTAAAATATCCCTTACTACTTTTTGTGACATTTTCGAAGCTAAGTTCTAAAATAACCACATTATTCTGGCAACATCAAAATGTAGATGAAAGATGAGACGGCCTTAATATGCAGGTGAAAATGCATAGGACAATCATCGATCAAAAAAAAAAAGAGAGAAGGAGAGACAGATATTGGAAAATATTTGTGAATGCATCGTTTGGAATCCCACACTATCTACGCATCGTGCAAATGAATAAATAACTCAACAAGCCCCAGACAACAGTACGGAGAGTCTTTACTAAAAGGAACAAGACATTCTTCCTTCTTGAGTAGAAGATCACTTCTATCATTGATAAAAGTTTCTGTAAACGGGTGTTTTGTTTAATTCTCCACATTGTCAATTTAACTTATTTTTACAAGAATGGACATTCGTATTTTTTATCTAAATAATGTTATGTTTTCTGAAGTCTCAGATCGAAGTTCTTGTAGACTTGTGGAAAAAGTAGATTGCAGAAAGATTACTATAAATTGCTGTATTAATACTATTTTAAGTAACATATGAAAATTGTAGAAGTAATAATATTTTAGTATTTCTTTGAGGAGCTCTCTATAAATGATGTCTCTTTTTTTCAACGAATTATTCGTTCTCCTCTGTGTCAAAAGGAGGTCATACTTTGCTTTACCCTCGCAGTTTTTTGCGAAGCATATTGTAAAAAAGAAAAACATGCTTCATGTCACACTTCTTGTAACCATCTCTTTCCCCCTTGTCACAATTTGATGAATCCCTCCTGCCCCCTCAGCCCCAAAAGTGCTTTTCTAAGAATGTTTCATACGAAAACATAAATATTCTTAACATTTATTAAACTATAGACATAAAATTTGATTAGTTATCACTAGAGCATACCTAATTATTTTCTTTAAGTTATCAAATAGTGTTTTTAATCTTGTTAAGAGCAACTTTTCTGTTAGCATAACTCACCTTTTAGGTTGACATACAATTTATTTCTACCCTAAATAAATACAATACGCAATCCGTGGTATTAAGAAAATTCATACAATATTACACTAAATGTTTTTCTAAAATAAAACTTTTTATCTAAACTTCTGCTTCTTATTCTCTTTCCTTTCTCTGCGTTTTATCTTCTAGGTGTTATAATATATGTTGCCAAGTCCTGGAAAATTGTTAGAAATTGTAATTCGGCTATTTTTTTTACCAATTAAATTCGAAACTAAAAAATCAATTGCAATTTTTTAACATTCAAATTTATCAAAAGGAAAAAACAAACGTCATTTTTTTTTCCATTCTTTTCTTACACATTTTTATGACGCTTTAGCACAACTATTAGTTTATTCAAAATATCTTGTTTTTTTAAATTGTTTGCAATTTCAATGTTAAAAGACATTCAACGTATTCAGAATTCGTAATATTTTATGCTGCACTATCTGAGCTACTTCATGAATATTTATTATAATCCGCGAATGCATTTACTATCAATTAGAGTTTATGGATATGTTTCACGTTTTCACCCTTTTTTCAGTTGAAAAAAAAAACAGTTTACTTTTGCAAAGAAACCATATTTAAGGAGAGATCCATGCCATATAACTGTCCATAAAATACGTGAGAAGAATTAATTAGCTGTAGTTTTCTTATTTAGTCATGTAAAAAAACTTTTTTGTCCTTTCTTATGAAACTTGATGGGGGGAAAAATATGCTAAGGTTTAAGTTTTATTTCATTTAAATGGGAGTTTTCCAAAAGTTCGAACTGATAATTTATGAAAGCAATGTTCAATGATTAATTAATAAATTAAAATGCATTTAATTGTACACTAGAAATTATTATTTCTTCCACAACTAGGAGTGAGATGGATTTTAGTTGTTTATCTAATATACTAAAATATTAATAAAAACTTTAAACATGATTTTGAATAAAATACTTGAGATGCCTCATTCCAATGTTCGCCTCGACTGTGTTTTAGTCGGGTTGAGCCTGTCTTCGTTTTTAATTGCACTGATGATGGCACTTGTATTTTAGAGTGCCGAAACAGCTGTTTGCTGGTTTTTTAACCTTTTTTCATTTTGAATTTGTACTTTATATATGGACATTGCTGCTGTTGTTGCTGTTGTCTTGTGCCAGCCAGGAATTGCAGTTTGGGGTGAGCTTCTTCACTTTTCCAACTGTACCGTAATTTGGTGTGAAATCCGACTTCTACAGTACATACATGCCATAAGGACCCGCTGATAGGGTAGGCAACCATTCCCAGCATAACAATACATTCACACAGAGGAAGGACAAGGACAGGAGAGAGAAAGTACATCCATGCGCAAGCTGGGATTTGAACTCGAGACCTCCGCATCTTAGTCAGACTCCTTTGATCACTAGACAAGAAGGGAGGTATGGACATTGCTATCAACATAAAATTTATTTTCATAAATTAAATTTAGATCTATTACTGTAACTGGCACTCAGCCCAATGAAATCACTTAGATATTATAATTATAAAATAAGGGCACAGTTTTGAATGCAAGCTACCTGTAAGTTTATTTTACAAAAAAGGGAAAAGAAAGCGCTATAAACGTAAACGTTATTCAGCAAGAACAGAACTATCATTCAGATATTTCAATTAAAATTTATTGCAAAACTGATTTTTCCTTACACTCAAAATAATTCACAGGATCTAGTAATGAATTAATGATTTTTATTTACTTATTTATTTATTTTGAAGCATGTAAAAGTAATTCTTTTTCAAGTTTTAAATTTTGTACTAACCAAAAATATGAAAAAAACAAAAAAAAACAAAAAAAAGGGAATGTTTAAAGCTCAATTTTTAATTTCACAAAAAATTTTACATTCCGACAAAATTTTAAATTTCAGATAATTACCTGAATAGATCCATGCTATGAGCGGTCTAGTAAAAATCACGAAAATCTAAAAAGACGAAATAGACTGATTTTCATATGCTGCCACATTACATTAACGATTTTACATTTATATTGAAATTTTTACGTTTGCGTTAAAACCTTTATTCATCAAAGAAAATCATTCTTTAAAATATGTATACTAAAAAAAGAATTTAAAATATAGAGGCAGCTTGCAATGCGTAAACAAGGAAAACAAACAAAGCAAATACCGGTGCTTTGTTTGTTTGTAAGCAAAATATTAATTAGCTTTCAACTAACTGCAAAAATTATTTAATTATCCATGCCTGCATTTTAAACTGCTGATTTGAAATAATTTTTCAACATTGTTTACAAAAAACAATTTGAAATGGAAAGAGGCTGTAACATTAAATATTTTCTGTGTTGATCATTAATCATTTTTAATATTTCTTCTTCCCAAAGGAAAATATTTGCGATACATAGGAACTCATAAAAACTTAAAAGCATATTTTAATTCCAAAAGTCCTCAATCACTTCCACTTGCATTTAAAGTGAAAACTCAAATATTACTCTCGTGTAAAAAAACACTTTCTATTTTTAATTCATATAAATATAAAAAAGAAATTATGCAAGTTATGCAATTAAGTTTGTTGTAGTTTGTTTGAATGTTGCGTTTTAGTAAAGGAATTACTATTATTTTTCATTTTAATTAGTTTTAAGCCCTTAAGTACTTATCCAATAAAATCTAATTACCGTAGTTTCAAACATGGAAGAACTTAATATTAAAATTTAAACTTTCTCGTAAATTCATTTTAAAAGCGAACACACTTTTTGCAGATTTATCAAATCTATGCCTCTTGAAACTAAAGTTTAGTTTAGAAAATTATTTGAGATACAAAAAACATATTTTTATTCCTAATTTTTAAATATGTTTTCCTCATGAAGTGGAAATAAATATTTTAAGTAAAGAGTAGTTTTCTTCTTCCTTTTTTTAAGTAAACAAATATTCCACAAATAGCAAATAAAGGATTAAGTATGTTTTTAGATTATATATTTTTAAAATGTTCAAAATTATTTTATGTTTTTATTCTTTTGACTGTTTTAAGTTGCATTATAATAGATCTTGCTAATTTCATCAACATAATTTTAAACCAGAACTGATTTAAAAATACAAACACATTATTCACTGTAAGAAACAAAAAAGTAAAAGGCTCAGCTAAATACGAAAAAAAAAACGAAATTTTTTTGGAAAGGATTTAATTTCTTTCCTTAGAAAGAATAACATAAGCAGTGTAACAACAGCACTTAAAATGCAGTGTTTAAAAACTTTAAAAAACAGTGCTAATATCAAGTTAACGAATAACCACTGATAAAAAAAACTGTTTTAGAAATGAGTCTATTTTTCAAATTAACTAACATCAGTTAAAGACACAGTGATATCTTCGCACCACAGTTACATATTTAAATATTCATTCCATCACCTAAAGTACAATATTTAAAAATATATACATTTATATGAACATTTAAAAAAAACATTAAAAACAGAATAATAATTAAACGCGTTTCTACCAGCGAAGAGAAAATAATTAGTATTACGAAATTAAAAGGGAAAATAATTAAATATACTAATTATACCCAAATTCCAATGAAAATATACATTCGAGTTATCGATAGTTCCAGTTATCTCAAGTTCCTTTCACAGTCTTCTTAAGAATAATTTTCTTTTCCTTTTTCAGGAATAGCGCGTTATAGATATATTATGACATTTAGTTTGGATACAATCAACTATTAGTGCTATGTGAAAATATCTTTACAGAGAATAAATTTTATTATTTTTTTTCCAAAGAGGAAGTTCCTTTTTACCGCTTACATGTTTAATTGCATCTTAAAACGTCATTTAATTTGTAAAAACAATACGACCTGTCCAAGCTTTAGGAATTCTCCAGATACTGCAGAAAAATATTTGCAAATGTAATTAATACTTGCTGAATAGTTCGAAAGTGGTAAAGATTTATCATTATTTTCATCAGAATCTGCGAAAACAACCGCTCCACGAACAGTTGGCGCAATCGCTTCGTAAGATTCACACGAAGTTACATCTACCTTAATATTTAAGTTATCTTTTATTTTCACCAAGTTCACATCAACAAAGTTTTCAAAATAATCCCATTCGTCGGTCACTTTAGCTTTGCTAATCATTTGTTGTAATGAAACCACATTTTCTGTCGTAGGCAAAATTTTATTTATCTTGCTTTCAGTTCGTGTTCCTTTTAAACATCTCTTTGTCGTAAAAGCACGGTTAGTTGAGTCATCCAGAAAATAAAGGCAACTTTTTTCAATTGTGTCCGAAATTTTGTCTCAAAATTTAACCAGTAATAAAATTTTAGGTGATCAGCTACGGCAAACAGTAGTCCAATCGGTTGCTTTTCAGGTAATTTTGCAACACTGTGCACATTAAGGAGTACTAAAACCAAACCCTGTGGCACGACAGGCCGTGAGGGCCAAGGCCTACTGTGCCCAACTGAGGTTTCCTGACCAGAGGATCTGAGGTGCATAGCAGATGTTCCAGTTAGGTGGTGAGCTCAACACGGAACCCCCAGTGTTTGGTTCCCAAGTACGCATGGTATTTATTTTATCGACCCATTGAAGGGATGAACGGCTGAGTCAACCATGCACAACCCGGGGATATTAAGGAGTATTGTTGTGTATAAATGATTCTCCTCACACAAGCTGATAAGCAAAGCAATGTACTAAAAGAAAAAAGCATTTTCTTTTCTTATTTTGGCTGCATTTTTATGCATAAATAAATAAACGAAATTTTCGTAAAAACATTGACTTAAAAGGAGTACATTCGAGATATAGAGACAACTTTTCATTGAAAACACTAATTTATTTTGGGACTGAATAAAAACAACGATATAAAGGAATATTCGAGTAAGAAGGATTAGTGATGTCGAGAGTTGATTGATTTGTCATTTATACTCCAGTCTCTAAGAATCAAACGCTTCTTCTTTCTATAAAAATGAGTTTCACTTGAAGAATGTTATGTTTCAAACAAACTGATTTTTCGGAAAGAAACAAACAGATAAATAAGATAAAATCGAAAAAAAAAAAAGAAAGGTAATGAGATTGCGTCTAAGTTCGTAACCTAGATGTAACCATTAAAAAAACCCTTTAAATTAAAAACGTAGTTATGTACAACAACTCAATTAATAGTATTAGAAGTATCTGCTGTTTTAACAATAACCACTAAGGCAGCATACCTTGTTATTCTTAGCCAAACTCTTTACTAAGTATCCAATGTCTATATGTACTTAAATTCGAGAATCTTTTTATTTCTTTACTCCGTTAATGTTCTTCTATAATGCATTTCCGTCTAGGGAACATTTATGCAGGAAATTCCTGAATATCTTGAAATGCACCATTTATCAGTGTGAATTCCCAATTCAGATCATCAGCATAAATAATCGACAATACATCGATAAAAGTAGTGAAAACGATAATCGAAATTTAAATCTTAAACGTGCATTAAATCATTTGAATATAATGTGTTCGCTAAAGCATACAATGGCAAGTGAAAATATTTCGAAATTTGCGAAAGATATTAAAGAATATGTTTAAGAAAAAGTTTCTAAATTTCCCATGAAATATATAGCATTGTCTTCACGTTCTAGAAATATGGAATTGCATTTTTTTAGTTCCATTTACTATATTACCGGTAGCTACTATTTTTTATTCAATGACATGAATTCGGTATATACTTTCCAATTGTTTGTAAAAGGAATTTTTAAGAATTTCAACGTGCTTGCCAATTTTATTAAGTGCTACATTCATTTCACAAAAACACTGCAATGGATGAGAATGATCTTAGCTAGAACTATGCAGTCGTAAATAACAAATATATGTTTTGTTTCTCATTTATAAGTATGCCATTTAAGTAAATTATTTTATGTTTGCAGTACTTGTTATAAAGATAACGAGAACTTTACAATTGACAATTGTATAATTTCGTGTGAAGATATTTTTTTATGCATATATATTTGAAAATCTTGACTGGTGTCTTTAGAAACCAGTTTTTTACCTTGGTGGCGTTGCCTACTAAAATAAATCGTTAATCTTTACAACGTATCTCAAGTATTAGTGATTTTGCTCTAATTTTTTTTTATAAAACACTTCATAAAACATATATAATTTTTAAATGAAAAGAAGGATATTCTTACTCTCCCTATGCATGGAAGATGACATTTTATCCTTGAAAATCAATTTAAATAAAAGAGATACTTTAACATTGAAAAGATATAAAAAATTTAAATATTTTACCATCCACTATGAAATCACGAAAATATAATCTCATAACTACAAAATTAATGCAGCCTCATCAGTGCTCTATATTTTGTCTTCAACCGTTATGTATGTTTTTTTTCTTTCAATAGAGTAGATGACATTTTATGCCAAAAAAATCAATTTACATAAAAGGGAAACTAACAGTGAAAAGAGATATAAAAAATAAAAAAGTTATTTATATAGTTAAAGTCTACTATTTCTAAATCTATCAATAAAGTCACGAAGATATATTTTCATAGCTATATAATTAATGCAGCCCTATCAGTGTCCGATATTTTGCTTTTCAACTTTCATGCATGTTTTTTTTAATGGAATACTAGTTCATCATATTCAAAAGTTTACACATTGAAACTTATTTTCCAACAAAATTTAATCTTATGCTGCCTGCTGTCTCTTTTTTTTCCCTCTACCCTACATATATGTGTCCAAAACAGATTCTGTAATATTTACCATTTCATCGAACCACGAACGAAAGTTTCTATTTCTTCGCAGAAATCTTCCATTTCCTCTAACGTCCACACAAAATCCAACTTTGATCCAAGCTTAAGAAAAGTTTCTTATCTACCAATCTTGGACTCAAAACTACTTCGTATGTACATAAATCCAGAAATGCTAAGATCCATCGAGATCAGTAAACATTTGAGAATAAAGATTAACGAGAGTAACGTGTTTACAAGTCGTTGCAGGATATGATATGGAGTTTTACATTTGTACCCTTTTATAAAACTTTTACCTTACATCGTTATGCCACATAAACATATCAACTCTTCTATCTAAATATTTGTTACCTAGTTTGGTATTTATTTTACTTATACTCGTACTATTCAGAAAAGTACGTATTTTGGCTATATTCTGAAATAGCTTTATATATAATATTTAAACCTTAATTCTTTTATATGTACATCAGATAACTTTTAACTTTTTTTTTGGATTTCCGCAAATTTAAAAGTCATTATAAATTTCAAAAAGCAGTCATAAAGTAATGCGTTTTTTTTTTTTTTTAATTAAAGACTAAAATACAAAAATGAGCTTACATTACGTTGGCTCGCTTTGTCCCTTTTTTTTATCATAAAATACTTACTTCGTAATCAACTTTATGGAGCTTAAATACCCAAAGAAGAAATTGAAACATAAGTAACAAGTTAGAGAAAATAATTTAAAGTTGAAATTTAAAAATGTAAAAAGAAAACTCAGGTTCTTCTTGGTCTTTTTCTACTTGAACATCATAGGTACTTAGTTTTAAAACCAACTCTACTTAAAAAAATTTTAAAACTTTTATTTTTTAATTTTTTTTCTTTGTAATTTGATGCAGCTAGATCAATGTTATTTTGAACTAGGTTCTTTCCAACAGGTCAAAAACCACTAAAAATCCTTTTTTATCCTAAACCAGCGCAATCCATATTTTACTTAACGGCCACTTAAGCAAGAAACAGGTAGAATCAACAACATTGTTGTAGTAAATTGCTTAATCAATTCCCCAAATGGCATAAAACTGAGATACCACATTAAATTTATCAAAATTTAAAAGAAAATGAAAAAAATAAAACATCAATTTATTTAAAAACCAACTTCATTCAAGCTATTTTTATTCGTAAATAACTAGACAATACTGATAACTAACAAAAAAAAAAGAACTAAAATGAACTCGTACTCCACTGGTAGTTAGTTATTCAAACAAAACCATATCTTTTGGAAAGATTAATGTGTTTTGTCCCTCCTATAAATTTCAAAAACATATATAAATACGTATTGATAGGTCTTTATACTTAACTCTTCATTTTTTTTCAATTATAAAATTTGAGAAAATTTCCAGAGGATTTTTTCTACCCTTTTTCATGTAAGCTAAGCAAAGCTTCCTACAGCTCTCATGCGTTTAAAATTATTTTTTCAAGTATTATACTTTTAAGATCACAGCCTACAGTGAAGAGATAGCTTCGAAATCATGGCATCAGCTGCTCATGGGATCAGTATTCATGACATTTTAAACTTTATTACCAATATACGTTTTATCTAAGATTTGGTTCTTAAACAGTTTCGTTTTAGCGCTGTTCATATTTCATTTACTCAAAAAGTCTTATCGGCAATTCCAGTAAAAAACAAAAAATTACATATATAAAGCAATGTAAGTCATATAATTAGAAATTTGTTCACGTACATTCAAGCTTAAAATCTCGTTAAAAAAAAACAAAATTCTTAGTCGCAGATTTGCACAGAGATGCAATTTTTTTTATATTTGTTTAATAAGATATACTTTTACTTTTTTACCGACGACATAAGATAAAATGATTACATCTCAAAGTCAACTAAAAACACAATCACCAGAAAAACTTCTTTCAAAACTTGAAAAAATATTAGAAAGACTAAAAATAAAGTGCTGTTTTCTACTTTTCTCTCCCTTGTATCAGTGTTACTTTTACTGTAGTTTTATTTCCTTAAAGCAATATATTCTAATTTCCTTTCGGTTTCTCTTAAAAGGAAGGAAAAGAAGTTTCTTTCAAAAACAAGTAAGGAGAAAAGTTCGCTTCAATTGTCCCAAATGAAGGTAAGTCTGGTACTTTGCACAGAGATATAACTTCATTTATTTTCGTTAATGTAGTCGAAGAAAGCTTAAGACTTGAGCAGATCAAATGCAAGTCTTTTTGAACGATACGAAATAACAACAGATAATAAAAGGACACTGCATTTATCTAAGTTTTCAGGAAATTATATGGCAAAAAGGAAATTAATGAAATTAAAGCTAACCCTTAGCTCTCATCAAAGATGCTTAATACCCTAGTTTTTTAGTATTTCACTGTTGACGTACATTTGAAATGTAACTCACAGTTGGATATTTTGTGCTATACAGTCGAGCGCAAAATGACAGCGATATTTTCTCGTTAAACCGAACGCTCGTAAAAAGCAAGTTTGAAAAAAAAATCCTTAAAAATTCATCACAGTTTTTTTTTTAGTCCTTTTTAATCTCTGTGTCTTAAATAAATTGGTTACTTTGCTTTGAATTACCTGAATTTCTCTTTCTTACGTCATTGTTTTTGAGGAATATACATACATAAACATATGTAATTTTTAAATGTTTCTTCATTCCACGAATTAAAAAAAAACTTGCTGTCATCGTTTGTTCTCAGGATTTATGATTAACTTCTCACTTTAGTTAACTTTGGAAAGTGAAAGAAAAGTTATCAAAAAAAAAAAAAAAAAAACGCTAAGCTGAGCAGGAAGTTTATGGAAATTTTACGAATTGGAAAAATGTTGCTCGCTTTAATCGGGGTTCGCTCGTTTAAAGCGAGCTATGCTCCCTAGACTTAACTTTGTACCACTCAAGTATTTCTGACTTCTATGCTTAATCCGGGTTCTCATTAAATCAGGGCTCGTCATAAGCGGGTTCGACTGTATTACACATTACATGCCTAATATATAATGATGAAATTGCTACAGATCAAAAACTAACTGCATACAAAATTAGTAATAATTAAGCAAATCGGTGAGAAAAAAAATATGCATTGACACATTAATTTTTTCCTCTAAATGACGAAAAACAAAGAACCAAATGCAATTACTAAGTTCTGTTGCACTTCCATTATTCAAAGGCTGTCCATTGCACATAAAAAAATCATGCTTCTGGTAACTTTTGAAAACAAGTCTAAGAAAAGAGTGATGTTCTGTATGAAATTTGCTTACTGAAAATAGTGTAAAATATAGGGATGTTGGCGAAAGAGTGGATTTATCACTATTGGAACTCGATGATTTCCTGCTGGGTCGCAATCTACAACTGTATGGCAATCGTACTATGTGCTCGTTGTTTGGACAAAAATACATGGAAAGTACGAGTGTTTTGACACAGTACATTTTGATGGCCTTTTAAATAAAACAAAACATTGAAAAATACTAAAGAATCCATTAAAATATAAATTAATCCGTTAAATTAAGAAACAAAGGCAAAATGAAAAGAACTTCTAAGTAAAAAAATACAAGCAATGCAATGGAAATGTAAATTGATTCGTAAAATAGGGCAAATCACTTTTTTTTTCATGGCTGAAGGATTTTGTAATTTGTATTCTTTTTAAACTGTAATGTGTCAGTTCTTGTTCATAGAAGAAACGAATTATAATTTTCAGTGTGTTGGAACTTAGAAATTGCACTTTCTTAGCTGTTAAATTTTCATTGATTGCTCAATTATGATTTATACATGTCACGGTAAATGAGATAAATCCGGTGATTTTATTCATTGAATGGTGATCATTCAAAATCATCACTAAAATTGGTGAACGTGATACATTTTTGAATACTCATCAAATATGGTTTATATATATATATATATATATATATATATATATATATATATATATATATATATATATATTTATATATATATATATATAATCCCAACCAATATATGGCAAATATTACCAATCGCAATTTATTAAGTAGCAAACAATATCTTGAAACTGTGGCTAGTCAATGCAAAATACTTTTTGTCATTCATTTTTAATTTTTAGCAATTTTAGTATATTTTTAACATTATTCATGATAAGTTCTGAACGGTAGAGATGGACCATATAAAAATATTTATCATGTTTTAAAACACAAGCTAATTTTAAAATCAAAATTTTCGAAAAAAGAGGCTTTTTCTAAAAACTCGTGCATTTTTACGCATGAAAATGCGTATGCTTCCCAAAACTTTTTTTCCTTTCAAAGTATTTTTCATTTTTTAGAAATGGCTTTATAAAACCTAATTTACTTTTAAAATGTTCATTAGCTTTTGTCTCTAAATGCAGAACAATTTCGGTTACAAAAGGGATAACTTTTTATTTATTCAAAGTACGTGTAAGTTTATATCAAGCTTGAATTATTTTTAATAATTGATTTTATTTAATTTTTGTATGTTTAACATAAAAGTAGAAGTTTGAGTTAAATGAAAGAACATTTTTAATTCTTTAAAAATTGTCGATGTAGCTTTGCTCAATCAGTTTGAATAAACGCAGATCTTTATTTTTACACAAAACTAATGACTGCATTTTTTTTTTTTTTTTTTTGATACAAATAATTTTTAAGGAGAATATATGTTTTCTTTAATTTTTATTATTTGCTTTCGAGCAATATGAAAGTAGGCATTATATTTTCTGCTCAAAATCATGGATCTTTTTAGAGTATTGTATATTACCGTGTTAGTTTGATTTATTTTATTTATTTGCAAATTAACGACTTTTATTTAAAAAAAAAAGATTGTTTGGAGCTTAATTTTGGAAGAAATATTATATTACTAGTATTTAAATTCATGATTCTTTTTGATCACCAAATGATGCCAGATTCCACATTTGAGATGCAAGGGGTGTACACAGGTGCATTCCATACACCTGTCGTCAAGTTTTCATTGGGATGACAATAAGTATTTGCACGTAAAATGTCATGAAGAAATATTTGTCGAAACATTCCTTCGGTTTTTATTCTATAAAGAAAACATTCTTTGCTGTGAAACGAGTCAAGCGATTGGGATCAGCTCATTCTTCCCAATTTAAAATCAGAATAAAGGAGCGTATAAGAGATACTTTCGCAGAAAACGTTCGCAGAAGTCATACTTCTAAGAATGTTTGTCTTTGAAATAAACTTACCTCTTTTAGAAAAACTCTTACGTTACCTGGTTCCAAACACGCACTCTAAAGGAAAACAGAGGTTCCAAAAATAATTCACCAAATAATAATAAATTTTTGAATTTCACATTCAGGATAGTACTTTGAATGTTTCTTTTTTTTTTTTTTAATGTTGTCATAAGATTCGCAACCATTAACCATTTTAAAACATTTATGAAACAAAATGTGCTACCTGAAAAGATATGGGCCCCAGTGCTTAAAAATGCATAGTAAGGTGGAGAGAAAAGCACAAAATTGAAAGGACCGGAACAGAGTAATGCTGAAAAAAAATCTACACACGCCCCCAAAAAAGTGCAAATTTTAGCTAGATCAGATAATCTGCCTCTGACGGCAAGCAGTAAATTTGAGACTCGGGGGCAAAGTGAATTTTAGCTTATTAGTTTTAAAAAACATAAAACGCACTAAACCAGAACAGTTGGGTGCTGAAACGTTATGCAGTTTCACCTCCTAAAAAAATTTGGATGATTAGACTGTCTTTATAGATATATCTTTTGCCTACGACAAACAGCTTGAAAGTTTTAATTTTTCATAATATTTTCTAAAAATTAGAATTATGTAGCAATATCTGGCTCTGTTTAATACAACTAATATTCATTCTATGTAAATAATTTACTGTATAATTGATTCTATGGTTTTATAAAGGCCAAGCAGAAAATGCGTTTAAAAAAAGTTCAATTTTCAGTTGATTTTTGAAGCAAAAGATATAGTCTAAGTCCGATCAGTGTCACTTTTCTAGGTGGTACAGCTGAATAACCGTTTAGCACAAAACTTTTTTTTTCTTTTTTGTCCGTTGCGTTATATTTTTCAAAAATAGTGATCCCCCCCCCTTTTTTTTCAAAAATCTTACATTTTCAACTAGCATGTCAGAGTATCCATTCGAACTTCAATGTTTGACATTTATAAGTGGCATGTGTACATCGGACCGCACCGCTTCTATGTGCAAGGTCGTGCGAATCATGACGGCGCCAAAGCCAAAAAGGCACCGAGCTCTACTGATCAACATTGCTCCAAATGAAGGGAAAAACAAACTGTAACCAAAAAGTAAAATTCAATTCTTCATTATATCTAATGGTAGCTCTAAAATTATACTGCTCATTAAAACAATTAATCCGTCTCGCCGAGAATCCAAAAAGAAAAACTATTGACTTGTGTCTAAACATGCTATTCAATAGCTCAATCGTTTTCACTGAAAACAATGAGCATACGAGGCGCTAGAAATTTGCTATTCCCCATTTGCGTTCTTGCTGCAAAATAACTTGTATTATAATTTGTGCAATTATAGTCTTTTTGTGATTTTTAAATCGTGGTAATTCCACTGCTTCGTGTTATCATACAAAAAAAATACGGAAAGCACATTTCAATTTTCTTCAGATGTGCGTTATAGTTATATATAGTGGATAGTAATTTAGGTTGACAGTTTAGTTCCGTAAAGTAACGACTTGACCACAATTACTTGGTTCTCCTCCCCCCCCCCCCTATTATTCCTTTAACTATTTGTGTATTGAATAAAAAAGAAGCGCTTTTGGAGGAACTTATGTATTTGTTTCTGATATTAAATTCAATGCCTTTTGTAACGATTCCCTATTTTAAAACTTTTGATTTTACAGGAAATGATTTCAGCTTCAGATTTTGATGGGGTAATACGTCAAACGTATAAATCAATTCAATTATCCGTTATCATGTTTTAAAAGGTATAAAACTTAAATTTTTTTCAATTAGATTGTTAGGGAGATAATTAGTGAGGTGATAAATTTCATAATTGAAATACTTTCTTTTTCCAAAAACGCATTGGCATTTAAAAGGCAGGTTTCGTCAAACCGGGCCCAGCCCGAAAATACCCCGAATATATAGTGGATTAATCACAATTTTCTACAGTTCATTTACTTCAGAAACAAACAAAATATTGATCAATACGAATTCCAGATATAGACATCTTACTTTCTGGAAAACAAATGTTAGAAATTCAAGCTACATAATACCTGTTTCTCATTTTTTCTTGAATTAGTTATTAGACTAGAATAAGCAAATATTATTACAATCAAAATCTGAGATTTTTTTAAATATTTAGGTAAAATGCTTTGATTAACTGAAACTGGCCGCCATTTTTTTAACAGCAGCTCAATGCAAGGTTTCCAAGAGAAAAAATCAGAATTCAAAAGTTAATTTCGATTACCCCTCCCTTACATCCGCCCTTACTCCAAATAACTTCGAGAAATGAAGTAGAAACTTACACTGCATGCCAAAATTAAAAATTTACAGATTGTTTTCCTTTTGTTAAATTAAATGCGAAACGTATTTTTTTTTAATTACATTTGTCTACAAAACTTCACCCTCAGATGTTAACTATATTTTGCTCGAACATTACTACATAAAGGCGCACTAAAGACATTTGCACGACGGCACCGATCAGGCTTGGCAGGGGCCTGTTTGTAGACAATGTTTCCGCCAAGGGCGGATCCAGAAAATGTTCAAGGAGGGGGTGATTGTTTTCACTCTTTACTCTTTGGAACTTCAATTTCTAAAAATTTTCGAAGGAGTGCATTGAACCCCTCGTCTACCTATCCCTAATATTATCTATCGTCTAAAATTGAGATTTCGGAACTTCAATTTCAAAAATATTACTGTAGAAAGTTCCTGTCCCTATCCCGAGAGTAATAAGAGATGTGCTACGATTGCATTTTAAGGACTTAAATTCCAGAAAAATTCCTGAAAAAAGCTCCCTTTCTTCTAACACCATCGAAGATTATGTAAAATTACGGTTTTGAAACTTCAGTATTGAAAATATGCATGAAGAAATTTCGTGTCACTCGGCTCAAGGATGGGGCGATCGCCCTCATCGCCCCTCCCTTGTATGCGTCCTTGCCGCGCAAGACTGTTCCATCCCTTGAATGTTTTTTGGTCCACCCTAATGCACAACACATAATATCCTTTTATTATCCAACAATCTGAGCCGGTGGGATGTTCCGTTAAAAGCAAAGAACATCAACCAATTTGAAGCGTTTCTATTAAAACTATGATTTGTGCCCATTCAATAACGATTAAAATTCATTTTATACTCATTGCACATACTACTGTTTTGTATCTTTCATTTCCCGAAGAAATCTGAAACATATTAGGCAAAATAGCAGCCAAAAACGTAACAGAGTAAGCCATAACATAAAAGCCCAGTACATAATTATTATATTGGCACTGCATGCGAAAGCCTAAATCCTATGATAATAATTCCGAACTCTGTAAGTAAAAACAAGAAATTAAAAAGATTTGGATAATTTAGAAGTTTTCATCAAATATACTATTTAAACAATTTCTTTCACACGGGTAGTAAGTTATACAGATTATTTTTCTATTGTCTTGAATTTTGAACATCTTACCAAATTGTAAACAGTACGCGCGCGCGCACGGGGGGGGGGGGGGTTAGAAATGATTCTGATTACCCTTTTTTTCCCCTAACAAGTTTAACAGTTGGGTTTCAGTGATTAGAGGATTTTTTTCCCCGTTCGTCATCACTTCATGCGTAACTTTTAAAGATACATCTTTTTAAAGTTAACTCTAAAGTTTTACTGTTTTTATTATTTGTTTTTTGTAGACAATTCTAATTGAGGGGCTCGGGGCATAAATGTGACAAGCCACAAGGAGCGTCTTTTCGCACAAAAGTTTTGTTTCTCACAACTAAAATTGAATAAACATGGCAATTAATAATCTGATTTGTAGAAAAATATGTCTGGTTTTAGTATTGCAGAATAAAGAAAGTATAATACCTTTGAAAAATTCTACAAATATTTTTATAAGTTGGACCCTGTCCTACTGAAAGATTCACATCATGTGGCATATCACATTCTTGCCCCGAGCCCTTCAAACGTTTTCTAAATCTGGTTCTGAACCTGTTCACTATTGAAAACAACTTGGTATACTTCCGAATCCTAAGTGAATCACATACGGTAGAAATAATATTTCCGCATCAATTCTATTAGGTGTAACTTTTGTTGCGAGAACTATTTTTACAGCTACTGGTGAAGCTTTGAACAGTTTTTAATGCGATTATTTTATGCGGTCAATATCGACGGCACAAAAAATAGGTTTGACTCTACATTATGTGTATTTTTTATACAACCAATATTAAGAACATTAACATGAATAAAATACTTGAAATTTTCAATTGAAATAGTAGAGTAGAAATAGAGGCACGATTATGAATTACCCAATTAATGTTGAGACATTTGCAATAACGCATTCATAAACTACTAAGATCAAATTAGTCCGTGTAAATGACACCTGCCGAAGTACTCGACGAGGTAATTTTATCTCTGCCATGTATAATTATATCATCAACGAGAAAATAAGTGAATAAACTATTCGGCATGGGCTTGCAAATGACACATTTATTCTCACATGCTTTGATAACTTCACAAATTTCGAGATATCTTTTAAGGTTGACAAACTACTCGCGCTCGCATATAATGAGTTAAACTAAAGGGTTTCTTATTAATGATTGTGTTGCCTCTCATTTCACACTGTGAGATAAGCAGCAGAGACTCTAATCTTTACTAATAATAAAGCAGAAAGTCTCCCTGTCCGGAGGATGTCTGGATGTCTGTGACGCGCATAGCGCCTAGACTGTCCGGCCGATTTTCATGAAATTTGGCACAAAGTTAGTATGTAGCATGGGGGTGTGCATCTCGAAGCGATTTTTCGAAAATTCGATGTAGTTGTTTTTCTATTCCAGTTTTAAGAAAAAAAAATATCATAAGATGGACGAGTAAATTACGAAATTATCATAACGTGGAACCGTAAGATGGGTACAAGCCAACTGGCGAGAAAATTCACCATACATTATTTGTAAATATACAGGCGAACCAAAAGACCTTATGATTTTTCTATTACAGGCAAAGCCGTGCGGGTATCACTAGTATAATATAAAATGTGTCACGGTAAAAAGTTAGAACCATTTTAGACACTAAAATACTTTAAATTGCCTACATGCGAGTACAGGTAAAAAAAGAACAAGTTTATCAAATAAAATAGGACGGTGGGTGCAGCGTGGATAATTAGGGAAAAGTGGGAAAAATTGAGACATCTTTCAAATTTTTTTAAACTTATTGTAGACTTTTTTTATATCGGCAAAAGTCCGTTAGTATGCATTTCTCTTTGGTTTTATTTATTTATTTATTGTGTGAAAACCTTAAGTGTATCAACCTTCTACACGTGTGTATAGCATTTTATGTTTTATAATTAACGTAATTCATAACAGCATTTTACCGATAATATGTAAGCATTTTATTTAGTTCAAAAACATTTAAAGTGTAAAAATGAAAATAAACAGCTAAACAACTAGTTGCTAATCAGAATCAGAAAGTACAAATTCAGATGGACAGTGAATACATGCTAAGCTTTTTGAGTCCTTCCCGCATCGATTATGTGTCCATTTTTTTACATAAAATGTACTGCATCCATTTTTTTCTGGTTATAAATTAGACGAAGAAGGTTAGACATAAGACGTCGTCCTCTCCTTTGTTATTGGATTTACTTTTAACCCTCTTTTCTAGAGTCGGTTTCTTAATTTTTTGAGCAATCAGGAATTGCTTACTATCCTCACTTGACCAAAGTTGATGTTATTTTGATTTTTCAGATTGCCATGACGAAGACAATAAGCTAGCTCATTGTTTTAATATTTATTAAGAGGAAAATTTTTCCCTTGGCTTAACTTAAGCAGATTTTACTTTTTAAGGGGGGAGGGGAGTTAAGTTACTTTTTCTCAGAAAATGCAACAACATATATGAACTTAAAAATGAAAACTTCATCTCAATACAAAATTTCCAGATTACTAATTACCATCATTTAAGATTAAATAAGAAATAAAAGTACACGCTGTGCGTTGTAAATAATCTTTATGATAAGTGTACTGGTATATATCGGCAGTAAAATCTACCGCGATGATTAATACCGCGTCTTAATCATCATTTCTTTTTTATGGATATGCCACGTATTATCTATTCTAGAAAATCACCATTCATAATATGACGGGATCTTCCATTCCATTCCATTTGCAGAAACAAGAAACTTAGTGAGTAGGGTTCTATGGCAATTCATGGTTGCGAAAAACATAATTTAAATTCAAGACGTCAAAAGTCAAAAGGAGGCTGGACGCTGGGTTTTTTTTTCTTTCATATTATTTGATTTTGTTCCAGTCAAGTTATTTTCCTTGTTCTTTTGTCTTCACAATTTTCTTCGCTTATTTTTCTGTAATCTTTCCTTGTCTGGTGTGCTTATAAAGTGCCGTGTTAGTTTGATTTATTTTATTTATTTGCAAATTAACGACTTTTATTTAAAAAAAAAAGATTGTTTGGAGCTTAATTTAGGAAGAAATATTATATTACTAGTATTAAAATTCATGATTCTTTTTGATCACCAAATGATGCCAGATTCCACATTTGAGATGCAAGGGGTGTACACAGGTGCATTCCATACACCTGTCGTCAAGTTTTCATTGGGATGACAATAAGTATTTGCACGTAAAATGTCATGAAGAAATATTTGTCGAAACATTCCTTCGGTTTTTATTCTATAAAGAAAACATTCTTTGCTGTGAAACGAGTCAAGCGATTGGGATCAGCTCATTCTTCCCAATTTAAAATCAGAATAAAGGAGCGTATAAGAGATACTTTCGCAGAAAACGTTCGCAGAAGTCATACTTCTAAGAATGTTTGTCTTTGAAATAAACTTACCTCTTTTAGAAAAACTCTTACGTTACCTGGTTCCAAACACGCACTCTAAAGGAAAACAGAGGTTCCAAAAATAATTCACCAAATAATAATAAATTTTTGAATTTCACATTCAGGATAGTACTTTGAATGTTTCTTTTTTTTTTTTTTTTTTTTAATGTTGTCATAAGATTCGCAACCATTAACCATTTTAAAACATTTATGAAACAAAATGTGCTACCTGAAAAGATATGGGCCCCAGTGCTTAAAAATGCATAGTAAGGTGGAGAGAAAAGCACAAAATTGAAAGGACCGGAACAGAGTAATGCTGAAAAAAAATCTACACACGCCCCCAAAAAAGTGCAAATTTTAGATGCATCCATTTTTTTCTGGTTATAAATTAGACGAAGAAGGTTAGACATAAGACGTCATCATCTCCTTTGTTATTGGATTTACTTTTAACCCTCTTTTCTAGAGTCGGTTTCTTAATTTTTTGAGCAATCAGGAATTGCTTACTATCCTCACTTGACCAAAGTTGATGTTATTTTGATTTTTCAGATTGCCATGACGAAGACAATAAGCTAGCTCATTGTACTTTTTAAGGGGGGAGGGGAGTTAAGTTACTTTTTCTCAGAAAATGCAACAACATATATGAACTTAAAAATGAAAACTTCATCTCAATACAAAATTTCCAGATTACTAATTACCATCATTTAAGATTAAATAAGAAATAAAAGTACACGCTGTGCGTTGTAAATAATCTTTATGATAAGTGTACTGGTATATATCGGCAATAAAATCTACCGCGATGATTAATACCGCGTCTTAATCATCATTTCTTTTTTATGGATATGCCACGTATTATCTATTCTAGAAAATCACCATTCATAATATGACGGGATCTTCCATTCCATTCCGTTTGCAGAAACAAGAAACTTAGTGAGTAGGGTTCTATGGCAATTCATGGTTGCGAAAAACATAATTTAAATTCAAGACGTCAAAAGTCAAAAGGAGGCTGGACGCTGGGTTTTTTTTTCTTTCATATTATTTGATTTTGTTCCAGTCAAGTTATTTTCCTTGTTCTTTTGTCTTCACAATTTTCTTCGCTTATTTTTCTGTAATCTTTCCTTGTCTGGTGTGCTTATAAAGACATCAGACATTAAAGGTTTCTTTTTCAAAAAATCCTGTAAATCTTTGGCAGGAAGAAATGTTTTGGGAATTGATCCTCAATATACAGTAGGTCTTGCGTAAAAGTAAGCAGCGATAAGTTGTAATAACAATGATGCTGCTTGTTTTTGCGGACTAAATTTCGTGTAGTTTCAGTGAAACATTGTTTCATCCTACCAGCAGAATATAAAATATTGATGAATATGTTATATCAATACTGGCTTGAGAAACTCTGGTAAAGTTTGAAATCGTTCCATACGTGATTGGCATTTTACAACATGGTCAATCGATAATAGTTTTGTTATTCCTGAAGTCCTCTACAGCAACACACGTTCCGAATCACAAAACAGTTTCAACGTTTGACTGCACTCATAGACGACAATGCTCAGCTACTCTACAAAGCACTGTGATGTGAAGCTATAAAGTTTTTTGAGTTTATAAATCTATTGTTACCTTTTATTGCGCCTGGAACAAACATGTTTGAACTTTACTTTCTAACGCTTTTTCAAAGAACAGTTTTTTAATTGTTTTACATTTCAGCTCTAGTGATAGCAATTACAAATCAGTGCTAAATGTTTTATGCGTAATAATTTTACATTGTTTCTAAGTTAACTAATAATCTTTGAAAATAGAAACAGGTACTAAGCTTTGATCGCAACCAAAAGTGCTAATTTACAAACAACCTATGTGGGCTGTTTGTAAATAATCACATACGTCATCCCATAATTTGTTAAATTTAACACTGTTGAATATGTACAAAAGTTGGCGTATTCAATTTTTAAAAAAAGAGAAAGAGGCATATTTAGATAACAACAAACTATTTCAATCGTTCAAAGGAATAGGTTTGGTTGGGGTAAGTTTCGTTCGTTTCTTTTCAGTTCGTTTTTGAAACCTTATACAAAAATTCTGAAACAAAATAAATTAAACTTATTTTCTTATTTTATCTTAGACATTATTAATGAACAAAACTACATCATTATTTTCTAAAATATTCCTTTAAATATTCTTAACGATTAGATTAAAAAAAAATCAGAAGGGTGTCCCACTTACCCCATTATACATGGCAAGATCCAAAAGTAATGAGCCTTGGCTTAAAAAGAAATATATTGAGTTGATCGGTACAACTGCTTAATAGTCTTGAAAATACGTGAAATACACCACCAGCTCAGTCATTTCCAGCCGAGGACTGAAGTTTCGTGCTTATATGCACTCATCAGCCCGGCATAGGAAAGTGACTGAGCTGGAGATGGAAAAACCTCTTAAGGAAGCCAAGAGTGCGAAACAAACTGGTAGCTAATATAGAATTAGCAGACCAGACGAGTGACCGAAGCAATGGTTCGGTTCAACTTGAAGATTGAACGCGAGGCAAGGTAGATTCAGTAAACTACCGCCCATTAGCCAGGGCTAAAGCAAAAATACGTGAAATACACCGCCAGCTCAGTCATTTCTAGCCGAGGACTGCAGTTTCGTGCTTATTTGCACTCATCAGCCCGGCATAGGAAAGTGACTGAGCTTGAGATGGAAAACCTCTTAAGGAAGCCAAGAGCGCGAAACAAACTGGTAGCTAATATAGAATTAGCAGACCAGACGAGTGACCGAAGCAATGGTTCGGTTCAACTCGAAGATTGAACGCGAGGCAAGGTATATTCAGTAAATTACAATCTTAAAAATAGTCACCTCCTGCAACAATGTAATTCTGTAGGCGGCATTTCCATGACTCAAAAGCATCCCCGAAGTTCTGTTTCGAGATATCTGCAAGGACTGCCTTGATATGTGCTTGGATGTCCTTGATGGAGTCGAAACGCTTCTTTCTCAGCGCTGATTTTAGTAGTGGAAACAAGTTTAAATCAGGAGGCCACAAACCTGGACTGTAGGAAGGCTAGGGCACCACGGGAGAGTTGACTCAGACCTTCCTCAGTCAGAACTCTCGGCACTAGTTCCGCGCAGACTTTCCGCATGTGCAACTTCTCCCTAACTGCATTACACCCTTGTTTCCTTTCCGGTAAGTCCAGGGCTTTTGCTACTTGGTAGAGATTCAAACACCAGTACGTGTTCAAAAATTCACACACTCGTTGCACATTCACGTCAGTACGGGCCGAGGACGGGCGCACAGACTGGGGTTCGTCAACCATCTCTTCCCGGCCTTACGATAGGCCTGGTGCGACTTTTCCACTTGAGAATAGGACAGACACTCAGTCTCAAACGCCTGTTGAAGCATTGCGAACGTTTGGGAAGGAAACCGAAAGCAAAGTTTAATTTCTTTGCGTTGCTCTGACGCTCTTTCCATATCGCCGTGTCACGCACCACCGTATAGGGGTTATTGTTAAAGCTGATGGTACCGCTCCGAAAGCTGGTAGACAACTGACCTGCGTTGCACTATAAAGCCAACAACCCCCACCACCGTCGCTGTTAAGCGGAGCGAGCTGCAGGATGTGCATGCGCCAGTATAACTTGAGGTTCATTACTTTTGGATCGAACCATGTAAGGGGTAAGTGAGTCACCCCACTTTAAATTTAAATAAAGTATGTCTAAAAAAGGGGTACGGAGGTTTTACTTGATAAAGTATGCAAATTTTTAGCATGAATTATTCTTTTTGTAAACGCATTTATTTTTGAGATATTTAGTCTTTTAAATCTCTATGACAGAAAAAATTTTAAACAAAAAACAAAACATTTACGTCTGTGAAATTTATTGAAAGCCTGCGGATGCATGTTATACTTTTAACATATAAAGGTGCGTTGAATAAACGTAATACAGTTGATTATGGTCAATTTTGGAAAAAAATAATTGGAAACACTAAACGACTGCATCAGTTTAAATTTTGCGAAGGAAGAACTATCATCATACTGACCTTCATCCTGAATAATAACCCACTTACCCTGTATAGCAGAAATGTACGGGGAAGTTGGATCCCTTCTCTTAAACATTTATTAATAATATTTAATACAAAAATTCTTGTTGCTGTATGAACTTTAAGTTAAATCATCTGGGAAAAATTAATTATCATAAAAAAATAATAAAAACTAACCTGGGGAAAACTAAAAGTTATGACCCTGGAAAAAAAATTCCACGAAACCCAAATACATACATAATCAATCACTGTGATGAAATTTAACATGATCAGTGTAAAAAAGTTGGAAAACCTTATCCATATTTCAGTTTTAGGGGGGGGGGGGAATTTACTTACCCCAGTAACCCACTTATCTTAACCAACAATACTTAAAGCAGTTCTTTACCTACATCAATTAAAAAAGCTATTTACTTGTAATAAAAATTCCGATAGCGGCATAAGAAAAGTATTCTCTTTTAGCTCTATACAAACTACACTGCTATGAAAATTATTTGTGCACTAAATCTGTTTTACGTAATGATGAAAGAAATCCTTTTACACTTCTCACGCCAGTTTACTACCTATAAAACAGCTATCAATATCAAATAATATTTACATATAGGAAGGCATCATTTAATAATAAATTATACCTAATGGATGAGCATATCTGACGATAAATTTAAGCTGATAAGACGGAAAGCTTGCGAACCGTAAAGATATTTATGAAAAATTGATCTGTAATTATATTTCCTTCCATCAATAAATCATATTTTACCCCAATAATGAATTATATGGCACTAGATATGGTTTCGCAAGTTTGAGATTACTATAGATACCCGATCAACAAAGAAATTAATACAACATCAAGAATCTATTTTTACTAAAAAGTTTCCAAGTATAGTAACAGATGTTTTTACAGGCATGTTTTGACTTGTATTTTATTTTTCACGCCAGAAAAACTTTTGCGGATAATTTGTCTTTCGTGGAACCTCTGGGATGAAATATTTAATCATCTTTATTCTAATATTTGTACTAACTTTGTAATGCACGTGAATCATTAAATTTTGACAAATGACATCGGCAACACATGAAAAAATAAAGAACATTGCATTTGAGAACTCTTTTATGTAAGCACTTTGAAAGGAGATAAATGACAACATATAGTGGTGGTTTATTTTGTGGTATTTTCTTATAATTTTGGGTTGAAAGCGCCGATCAATGAGAATCCCTGTGAAAAAAACTGATGTAGGGTAACACCCCCAATAATTGGCAGGTCACCAGTGATTGACACTTCCAACAAAAATGTCCTAAAATAAGATTCAAATCCAAACTTTTAAAAGTAGAAGGCTATAATACCAACTGAATTGACATTTACCTCAAAGATTATAACTTCAATTCATGTTACTAAATGGAACCTTTTTCACTTCAGAGTCCCACATAACTACCACTATTTGTGACTTAACTAGTTGGATGGGACCCTGAAGATAGCTATGATTTTTTAAACCAGAACAGAAACCAAGCAATATTATATTGGTTGTACAATTTTAAAAAAAAAAAAAAACAATATGTTTGTCCATCACAGTAACATTGTGACTATAGAGAATCGTTTCATTTTTTATGGTCCCTTAGAATCATCGGGTAATGTTCCCTTTCCGGTTGAAAAAGCTGTGGTTCGTGAAATCAAAACTGCATACCAACTGATCTGATGAAACAGCAATAATCTCGATATTTTATTTCATTTAATGATCCAAATTTACTTTATTTCTCAAAAAAACTTTTTTCAACTTCAAGTTGTATGATTTACCATTAATTTATGAAAAAATTACCTTCTTTAAACTAACATTAATTATGTTTCTGATAATTATAAAATTCGCATGTATTCTAAAATTAAAAAATAAGTGATTTTCCAGTTCTAACAACATGTGCCAATCTCTGGATCGCAAGGTGTCATTCACTGGGGTATCAGGTGCCACTTACTGGTGATTTTAATATATTTTTATACATATATTTTAATAAAATATCTATTTAAATATTTTTGCTTTTAATGAACCAAATAGATGCATAGATGTGCATTCGTTGATAAAAAAAATATTTACAAGCGAATATGTGTTTTCTAAGTAATGAAAAGAGAGGGAAGTTTAAGGACAAACTCTTAAAGTGTCAATTACCGGGGTTGTTACCCTAGTATTTACACAAAGGAAATGAATAATTATTAACAGTTACGAAAACAGAAAGATAATTTACCCATGCAATAATATTTTTGTAATAATTTTTATATTTTTAAAGAATGAGCTTAAAAAATCACTCGCAATTTCATTCATTACATTAAATATCATACAATAGGACGCGTTTAATGTGCATATAATGCTTAAACAAGGATTGTATTTTTAGTTTCCTGCTACAAAGCTAAGCTGAAATATTTTTTTAAGTTAACAAAGTACCTATTTTTTCTACTATGCTTTTTTTTCTAAATACACAGTTTTTGTAAGATAGTTACTTTAAAATAATGACAAATCAACGCAACGCAGTTTTTTTTTTTTTTTTTTTTTTCATTTGCAAAAATTAAAAAAATAAATGCGCTAGGTATATTTTTTCCCTTCCAGGCGAATTTGTACAAAGCTTTAATCTCTTTGAATGTGAAACATACAAAGAAAAAGATATAGCGTAAATGCTCCAGCAGTCGGCCATATAAGAGATCAGTTGTTGAGTTTTGTTAACCTATAAATTTCAGCTATCAATGCAACTACAAAAACAATGTAAACCTTTAGGCTGTACCTTTCTGATAATGATCAACAAACTTGTTTCTGGAATAAAAATTTTTTATTTTAAAAACCAAGCTTTTGTTAATACGAGAAAATGCTCCAGAAGTCGGCCTTAGAAACGCAGTGCTCGGCAATGCATGATCCAGTAGTCGGCCGTTTCATTTTCGTTACTCTTATGAGGTGTAAGTGAATAAATTTGAACAAATGGCCGATTATTGGAAATGCATAAGAATTCAGTACCCAATGGTCGGCCACCCCTCTAAAAATAATTGAGTCGAAGAAGGAGTTTATTTTTTAATTAAAACAATGTTACACTATCCGTTAAAACATAAGTAAAAGCAAATTTACATCAGAACGAAAAGAATAAGGGTACTTAACATTTAAAGAGGAAGTGTCTTCTTAAGAAAAAAATAAGAAGAATCGCAAACTAGCATGATGGGCACACTATCTTTACTAATAATAAAGCTGAAAGTCTCTTTGTCTGTCAGGATCTCTCTCTGTCCGGATCTCTGTCTGTCTGTCAGGATCTCTGTGACGCGCATAGCGCCTAGACCGTTCGGCCGATTTTCATGAAATTTGGCAAAGTTAGTTTGTAGCATGGGGGTGTGCACGTTGAAGCGATTTTTCAAAAAATTCGATGTGGTTCTTTTTCTATTCAAATTTTAAGAACAAAATTATCATAAGATGGACGAGTAAATTACGAAATTATCATAAGGTGGAACCGTAACATGGGCACAAGCCAAAAGGCAAGATACGAAATTATCATAACGTGGAACCGTAACATGGGTACAAGCCAATTGGCGAGAAAATTCACCATACATTATTTGCAAATATACAGGCGAACCAAAAGACCTTTTAATTTTTCTATTACGAGCAAAGCCGTGCGCAGGGGCGGCATTTCACCATTTCATTTGGGGGGCCGAGTTTCTTAAATATGTATACCCCAAAGCGAAACCAAACACACATTAGCTAACAAGAAGTTGTCATAAAATCGGTTTAGTATGAATAAAATTAGCGTTTAGAGACAATTAAAATTTTGATTCATTGACTCAAAAGTTATCATACAAAACATCTCGTTACTAAAGTTTTTATATCTTTTGGAAAAGTTATAATGCATGATTTGCTCAATGTCGTGCTGTTTTGCCAGTTCAGCTAAATGGAAAAGTTTTTTTTTTTCCCCTTTGTGCTTCGAAAATATTTCTCTAACCTCCTGAGACATAAAAAAAAAATCTTTCTCTACTAGCTCAGCTGATTGTAATAATTAAAAAATAATTGAAGTAACACAAAGTTATGTATGAAAACACTTTTTATATCTTGTTCTTCAAAATCACACAGGCTACTTCAAAATTTTTGAGGGGTTTAACTTTTCATCATTGAATAATCTAGTCATGTCGGCGCTCTCAGCTTCAATGAGATATCATCTGCCTCCAGCTCTGTTATTCACTATTCTAGATTGATAAGTCCATAACAAAGATGAAACTGCAGTCTCTGGATGTGAAAACCATTCTGTCGGTATATTGCTTGTAATTTTTCTTGCCTCATGCAAAAAATTTTACTCACAGTTGAAACATTTCATTTTCAAAATCAAATCCAAATAACCATAATCCCAGCCAACCATACAGAAAAATAATTATCATCAAATCTTGTGTTAATTTCATTCAAAACTGATTCAATTGTAGATTGAACTGTGGTAGTATGGTGCACAGATCAATTGTAGATATAACCGTGGTTTGAATAGTCGAGTAGCGTATTGAAGATATGAATTTTGATAGAGTAAAGCATTTTTCAAAAACCTTTTCCCGATGCAAACAAATTGGATAAAAATTCAAACGAAGTCATACATGCTAAAGGGCATGAACTTTTTCACCATTGAAAGAATCGTTTTGCAATAATTCTTCCGGTCGTCAAATCACTGCTTTGAAAATATAGAGATATTTTTTTATCGTTTTAACTCATGAAGAGTATCTTGTGTCACTCCGCGATTGCATAATTATACAGCCATATAAAAAGTATTTGGTTGATATGTCTTTTCTTATTCAATAATCACATGCATTTTTAAGAAGTTTCTATGAAAGCATTATACTGTATTGAGCAACTGAAACGTGTTTCTAGCAGAAGAAAGCGATGAACACTCATTAAATAAGTATACACTCAAAAAATGAGCGTAAAAGTGTATGTAAAATATCAAGGAATTTTCTTGTGAAAACCATGCAGCCACACGACTTTTCACGAGTCTCTCATATTGGACATACCATCGTTACACTGGGCACACAAGTGCGTAATATTTTTTTTATTTATTTATTTTATTTTTTTTTTTTTTTTTGACTTATCTCGGGCATGTTTAGCAATGCTAAACAACCCCCATGAATCCAAATATCTGCAAAAAATCCAAGAACAGCAATGGGTCACTAAGGACCTCGTCCTTCGTAAAACCCAAACAAGATAGAATGTGCTCAGGTGAAACCTCTCCAGCAGAGCACCAGTGACACTCCGGAAAAGTCTTGATATTCCCAGAGAATCTAAGAGCTTTTGTGTGACCACTCAGGAATCTCGAATATGTTGTCTGGAGGAGTCTACCCTTGAGTCTAAAGGACTCACCAGGACATTTTGCAAAATACCAGGCGTGTCTGGGAGGTGTTTTAAATTGGCGATTGAGCTCCATTTTTGAAATTGTGGAGATCTCACTGAAAGTAAGATCTCCACAAGGGCTCACACCCTCCGCAGCAGCAGATCTAGCCAAAAAGTCAGCCCTTTCATTACCCTCAACTCCAACGTGAGAAGGGATCCATTGAAAGTGAATTGTATGTCCTGATGAAAGAGTATGTAGTAGACTCAGAATGTCCAGGCTGGTCTTGTCGCCCACATTACTCCAATTAGCGAGGTGCTGAATTGAGGCACGACTGTCAGTCAAAATCCAGATTTCCTGGAAACACTCCTCCCGCTGAACAGCACACTGCAGACCCTTCCTGATAGCAATCAGTTCTGATCTAAATACTGAGCAGAAATTCGGGTTTCTGATTTTAAATTCCAAGGCCCCAGAGGGAGTAGGAATGAATACTCCACTGCCCGAAACGCCTTCTTCTCCCCTGCTTCCATCTGTATAGATTTTCAAGGAGAAATGTGGTATATTAAGTATAGTTTCCAGGGCCATTTGTTTAACTAGGTCCGGTGGATCTGAACTCTTGATCACACTAGTCAGGAGCTCGTCATGGAAATAAATTCCCTCAAGCTCCAAACCAGCTCCTGCGTAACCCAGGAAATGTGTTTCCACATCGGAGGGAGGTAAGTGCGTAATATTTAGTCTATATGAGGCAATATCTTCTTTAGTTAAAATTAACCATGGTTCTCTATCAATTTTCTATGTTCTGAAAAAGTCGAAAATACTTCATGAATTTCTAAGTCATCATCCAAATTACGAAAAACTTTTTATAAACTGAGAATGTGTCGAGTTTCATTTGCTGAGAACCAGCGAGATTTCCTTGAATGAACATTGACTTCCGACTTACATAAATTGAATTCACCCATTTTCTATCATTCTGCCCAAAAAGTTTGGGGGTGTGACCGCCCCCTCTTTACCCCCCTATTTGCCACCCCTGGCCGTGCGGGTACCACTAGTTAAAAATAAAATGACTCATTACTACTTAATAAAACTTACTTACAACTTCACTGTTGTTGGATGATAGTTGGGGACAGGTGAAGGAATGTGGGAATGCATCATATCCGATTTTGAGTTATACATATTTTATTTATATGCAGTTTTATGTCCTTCTGTTCGACTACTGGAGCCTGGCCGACTACTGGAGCACTTACCCTATATGATATTTATATGTGCAAGTAAGAAAGATACTACGGAAATTACAACAAAATCGTTCGGGTGTTTCTCGAATTTTGCGCTTTCGAAAAAACAGAGGCTTTTTGGAGACTTCATTTCATGCTATGTATAGATATTTGAAATAAGGTACATTTACTTCAGTTTACTGATTGTATAACTTAAATGTTTCGTTTGCAGGAGTAAAACAATCGTTGATTTTAAACTTATAGCGCAATTTGGACATTGAAAAATAGATTTTTGAAGGCTTCAGAAGTCGTACTGGGTCAATGTGCTGTTCTGTAAATAATCCGGAGAAAGTTTTTTTTTTTTTTTTTTTTTGCTTTGATGAAGTTACTCCCATGTGGTTTCTTTAGAAAAAAAACGTTATTTCCGCAAATTTGCATAAGAACAGAAACTCTTTCAGCTTTTTCAAACTCAATTTGACTTTCTACGAATATTTTAGCTTAATTCGTACGCTTTAAGTTTTCTTTTATTTCCCGAAGGGTTTTCTCTTATAATTGGGAAAGGGGGAAGGAAAGAGATTTCAAAAAACGAAGACTTTTAAATAGTTGCAATTGAGATTTCCTTTTTTTTTTCTGTCTTCATCTTTTAAAGCTATCAAATAATAAAGAGAGGAGACGTTAATACATTCGGTACTATTCTTGTTACTGCTCAACCCTTCCCCCCCGCTCTCCCATTTTCAGCGGGTAGCTCGTATATAAACCCCAGCCCGTTTTTGAACTACTTCCTCCATCATTTCCGTATAACTGACACTCGCATTCGACTGTTTTAAATACTTCTTCGCTCGTGTTGTACTCGCTCTTAGAAAAAAAGGAGAGGGGGGGGGAGACGGTGAAAAGTTGATGATAAGAACATAATCTCAACGTTTTGTTTTCACTCTAACGCTATCCTGTGTTTTTAAAAATTGGAATAATGTGAGCAATATTTCATTTATTTGTTTCTTAAATAAGTTCTTCTCCAGAATTAGTTACACTAACGCCACTGCAGATCTTCAGTTTGTCGAAATAAGTTAGTTTTAGTCTTGCCAAAAATAGGAGAAAAAAATGCATTTTTGTTCATTTTTAGATTATAAAAATACGAAAGGTGTTCTGTAAGAATAGAAATCTATTTCTTGTGTTAATAGCAGTATACGTTGGATTTTTTATTTTTTTTACCCTACAAGAGCAATAAAAGAAAACATTGAACAGAAGTAGAAAACATATACTAAGAAACAGTGAAATTCGCCAGCTTTTCGAATGATCAAGTTAGTTGCTGGAGCAGTAAATATTATTCGATTCCAATATATATATATATATATATATATATATATATATATATATATATATATATATATATAGAGAGAGAGAGAGAGAGAGAGAGAGAGAGAGGCGTAAAGTGTAGTCATTAGCACTGGCATCTACGTAAGATAGATCGTTGGAAAGGTGACGTCTGCAGCTTTCATTTCAAACAAAATAATATGTGAAGATACAAACTGCTTCGAGAAATAATACTTTCAAAATACAAAATGTGTCAATAAAGTGCATTTACGGCATGTTATGCTTTACGAGTTTCAGTAGGAAATAAACGTTGAAGCAGCCGTAAAAAACATTCGAAAGGTTTATTATGATCAATTAAAAGCTAAACAAACTGTTCAGTGGAAAGTTCAATTTTGAAGACGAGTCTTGCTCTTGTCTATATTCAGACATTGATGACGCTGTTGTGCAAAATACTTCGCGAATTTCAGAAAAGGAAGTTGCTACACCACTTAAAATTACCCGATCAACCGCTTTTCGTCGTAAAGAAAGGGATTCGATTTGAAGCTCAATATATGGGTTATGCATTTGCTAAACGAGAGGTACAACGACCAGCGAATTTCTGCTGCCGTTTCTTTACTCGAGTGGCTCAAAAACGACCCGTTTTTAGATCGATCAATGATGGGTGATGAGAAATGGGTCCTCTAAAACAATGTTCAGCACACACGTGAAAACATGCAGGTAAGCACGATGACGCAATGGGAAAGTCCAGTTTGCACCCCATGAAGACGGTGTCCTGTGTTTAATGGAATTTCAAGGGCATAATTTCTTTTCAGCTTCTCCCCGCTGGAGAAACGATTGATTCAGACAAGTACTGCCACCAATTAACCAGTCTAAACCGAGAAATCAAACAGAAAATTCCGATTTTTTTCAAATCGCAAGGGCGAAGTCTTTCCTTACGAGAACGCCAGACCACACACTTCGAGACAGACGCTTCGCAAATTGAACAGTTGAAAATAGGATGTCTTAACTCATCCACCATATTCTTCAGACATCACACCATATGATTATCACTTGTTCTGATCCTTGCAAAATTATTTAAATTGAAAAAAAAAAACTTAAATCTTGGGATGCCGTACAAAAGTCGTGTTTTCATTCTTCAAATCTATTCTATTCTATTCAAGAGTCACAACTGACTTCAACTGTATTTATGTCGAGGACTGCATACTAAGTGCCTTGCCTCCATTATTTTTATATACCGAGAGATGGCAGCACCATCACCGGATCGAACAGTTAGTGAGAATTTTGAACTAGTCCAGGAGCTAATAGCTACCTAGTACTAGCACCCCCAGAGGTATCGTTTCACTTGGAGGACATTGAGACCACGAGCATATTTAACGTCGCCCAGTCCCCTTTAATGACGACGGTGGGTCTTCGACCAGCGGGGATCGAACCCGAGGCCCTCCGGTCCCGAGTCCAATGCCTTACCGATCAGGCTACCACGGCCCTTCTTCAAATCTAAACCGCGCCAGCTTTATGATCAGGGCATTCTTATGCTGCCAGAACGTTGAAAACAGATTATAGACAACGTTGGACATTATATCATTGATTGAATAAGGAACTTTGTTTTTCCTAATCAGTGCATGACTTTTAATCTTAAACTTTGCATGAACTTTTGCAATCACCCAATACATATATATGTGCATATATGTTTAATCTTCATTAATCGCATTTTTTACTCTTGGTATAGAAACACGAAAATAAACATTTCGTTTTGCACCACCCGAATGTCCAAACTATGCATGTATGAAGATTTTTTTTTTCAGGGAGATGGTTAAACTTTTTTTTTCTCATGTGTGTTTACTTCATTAAAATATTTTCCTTATTTTTGACTTGCATTTTAACGTTACTGCAAAACCAGGACAGAAACATTTAACCAATAATGTTTCCTTTGCATGCAGCTAAATTCTTAAATGAACAAAGGAATATTTTATGAAAGAAAATGTTTGATGATACTGAAACACGTCTTTAATTTGTTCAACATGAAATGTTCTGAGTGTTTCATCTATAGCAGTCATCGCAAAGCAGCAACTTGTGAACACTTCTGTTTTACTTTCCAAAATAAGAATATCTCGGGCGAAAAGTTGTAACTTTAAAAGCTATATCTTTCCTCTCGCCGCCAAGTTACTTTACTTTAAAACGAATGTTCAGAGTTATTTAAACTTCTGAAAGCATTCTAAATCCATGAATTGCATAGAAAAAGTTTAATTGAGGGAAGTAGTACTGTATTTGTTTTCTATAGCAATTAATCATTTGGATTGTATATACAAGAGACAAGACGTTGCTTAAACAGTATAGTTTTAACAGAATAATTTTAGAGTTATAGAACTGAAGTTCTAGAAATGGTAGTCATATTTGCAACAATTCTATGCATGGTGTCCCATAAATGCACTATAAGAAAATTCTGCATCTTCACACATTATTTACCTTCAACGTTCCAGGATTTCATGGGTTTTCTGTGAAAATCAAGTGTTTTCAGAATAATTTGCTGAATCGCTAAAAGGTTAGTGAATGAAAACTTCAAAGTATCGTGAACTGCATGAGGGGGAACTGCATTCTCTGAATATTACAGCCAACCAAGAATTGCATGTAAATAAGATGTTCGTTGACGACAGATCTTAAATGACGCACAAGTAAATGTTTGCTAACTGATCAGAAAAACTGTTAAACCGGTTAAAACGCCAAAGAAAGCTTAATACTAAAAAAATACTTAAAGCATAATTGCACGTACCTGTCCCCTCACTCCTCCGCTAATGTTGGTCACTTTACAAAACATTCCGTTTCATTTATCGAACAGGAAGAAAACTTATGACCCTTTTTTCTCTTCCTCTTCAACAAGTGCGTTTTACCTCAAAACGTATGGGCTCTAATTCGGGCTGAAAAAATGTCGTCTTAGATGCAAAAAAGGAAAAAAGGGGCAAGGTTTCCCTTGCACCCTGAAGAAACACGTTAATTTCCATATGAGGCAAGATTGTATATTTGTTAAAATTTTTATTCTAAAAAATGTTTCAAACGAAAAGCCAATTTCTAGAAACTTACATTTCGTTACGGTGAAAAAAAAATCGAGGCAATTCATTTCCAGGGCAATGTATCATTATTTTCCTAAAGAATGCATTGTATAGTATTCGACCCAAATCTTTATTCGTTACATCACAAGTATGAATTTAATTTTGTTTTTCAGTATCGTCTGCAGTGTATAAAATTATCCTTAATATATTTTTCTATATTTATCGTTTGCGATTTATATTTCCTTTTCGTAATGGCAAAAACAGCTAAAAAAATGTTACAGAACAATTTTACTTATTCGGAACTCCAGCGCTCGAATACGCTACCTTGTGGTGATTTACAAAGCTGCCGATGAAACTAAAACATTGCCACGTTGCGTTCCACGTGTGTCTGTTGACGTAAACACAGGCAGTTTGTTCTGAGTATTTATTAACGCAATCGATGAGTCTTAGTTTGCTTTCAGCTACAGAAATTAATTCGTCCCTTAGTAGTATTCTCGAGCTTCTCAAAATAATGTTAGTTTTCCTTATTTCCTTCTAAAATATGAGTTGATTGAAAATGGTGAAAGCGAAAAATGGATTAACAAATTTGGATAACGTTATACAAGGTAAAATTTTTTATTGTTTTGTATGAATTTGTAAGAATATGAGTTTTTTAATCTTAAATTAATTTAACTAACTATCTTTTACAGCAGCATTTAGTTGGAATGGACGGTATGCAAAATATTTTCTTGAATATATTATCGTAGAACAAAATGAAAAATGTTTCACCGAGAAAGAATTTATTTTGTTGCTTTTATTCTCAGCTGAAAGGTTTCGCCAAATTTGTTTAGGGTTATAGTTTTAGTATTGTGCGAGCAAAGTAGCCTTGGCGAGATTTCGCGTTTTTAGTTAAACCATTTTTAATTTTTATCATAGGTGGAATAAAATGGTAGTAAGATTACAGAATTCGATAAGTAAAAAGAAATAATGGTCAATCAACTGAAAAGAAAACTACCACCATATATCCGTAAGAATTCTGTAGATGATTTGCATAGCTTGACATAATTAAATCGTAACTCAGAAATTAGAAAAATCGAAACAGAAAAATTTTAAATTAACCGATTCGGGAATTCGAGAGAAATAACTCAGCAGCAAATGCAAAACAATAAGCGCTAGCCAAGCAAGGCAAAGAAGTATCATCTTCTTTCGATAATAATTTGTAATGTCATATTGAATTTTCTAGCATTAATTGTTGTTCTTGTCAGGCCACAATTATTATTTAGTTTTATCAAGAATTGATAAATATCGAATTCAACATCGTGGAAATAGCTGCTTAGAACTACGAACTACGTAGTTTGCATTAATCTTTGACGTTTAGTAATGCTTCTTGAATTCTCATTTCTTTCTGCGTGGGCCAGAATATCCACAAGACTTTGAAAATTAATTTAAAAAGAATAAAGCGAAAAATATCATACATACGAACAAAAATCACAACACTTATAGCATTTTCTTCGTTACCACATGCGTTTGTTTTAGTTTTTAAGTCGGCCATTAGACAGTGACTGCAGTGCCCCCTATAGCTCGTTGGAGTTGCGAATTGTGATGGGATTGTGTATGTTGGTTTTTTTTTTTTTTTTGTCGCCCTTCGTTGGCGGATAACTGTATTTACATTACGTGCAATTAAATGTCTCCGTTTATTTAAAATAAAAATAGGATTTATTTATTGAAATCTAGAATTATTTATTTATGGAATTTCCTAAATTAAAAAGGAAGAACAAGTTGGGACCACATTATATTGTCATTTAAGCGAAAAAGACGCATAAAAGAGGCTAGAGTTCATTGCGTTCAACAAGAAGTGAGAGTTCATTTTAAATTACTTTTTAATTTTTTTTTGTTACGAAAAACTGTTGGTGAAAACAATACGCAACTGTGAATGGAGTAAAAAGTTTCATTAATGACAACAAAAACACCAAACATCACTGTCATAGAAGAAACTACGCTTGAATATGTACATTAGGAACTGAATAAACTGTTCAGTTAAGATACAGTACAGCCGCTTGAATTTCGATTTTTAAATTTATTCAAGAAAAGACTTGATTTACTGACGCCCACTATAAAATAAACGAAGTAAATCCTAGAGGATAAAGTCTAATCATTTTGGAAATTCCTTTCTTCTGAGCTTTCTATTTATCACACTAAAAGCTTTCAATCAATAATGTCATAAAAATTTCGAAAGAGCTTTTTTTCAGCAATCACAATCTTGATGAAAGATTCTTGATTTTTAAATTTTGAGTTATTCTTTCCTAATACGTTCTGCGCAGCATAAAAATCCAAACTCAACAGTTAAAAATACGAAAACTTTAATGCACATGATTAGGCGAGTAATTAATGTCCGGTGCGTAGATTGTGGTACTCTCATAACTAGTAAAATTTCATATTTTAACACTCAGAATAATGTTGTCGTATCAAATTAAAAGTCACAACATTGCCCAATATATTATGTACTTTTAATATACTGAACCCACTTTTCCCTTTTTATGTATGGCATTAAAATATTGCAATGCATGTGTACTTATTTTATCAAAAAAATATTACCGAGCGAAATGGTGCAATGTACTAGTCATATTTTCATATTTTGCAAAGTTATCTAAGGATTCTTGAAAACTTTAATGAGAAGCACAGGGTTACAGAGGTACCCAGGAGTGGGAAACTGGAATGAAATGCCTTGACACGGATAAACTAATCTCTCAAATAATCCAACCCTTCTTTCAATGATTTTATCCTCATTTGAATGATATCAATTGATGTATCTATATGTTCGACTAAAGTCGATGAGAGGTATGTGTCTATATGATCTTTTAAAGATACAAAGTTGCGATTTAGAAATATTTGGATGTTTAATGGCATTACTTACATTTTTGAAATTCAATGGGAGAGTAATTTTAATAAAAGCAGCAGTATCCCAATATGAGATGATTTCAATCAACGTATTTCACTTTTCATGCTTTCAAAAAAAAGAAAAAAAGTGTGATAACTCAATAACATAAAAAAATGTTAACAAATTATTTGAGTTAATTTTATTTTTAAAAAATAATAATTTTGGGGGCATATCAACAGGACCGTATAGGGCTAAGTTGGATCCCTTTTCAGTGAGGCCACCGAGTCATCCTCCCCCACAAAACTTAAAAAAATTTAAGCGACTCCAATACCAGGCCCCTTCAAGAGCCGGGCCCCTATTTTCCGCTTTAGATGACATATATATCCCATGATCTTTAATGTGATATGATGAAGGAGCAATGAAAGTAACTATATGCACGTTCAAGCCCATAGAAGCATGTTTAAAAAAGAAGTATGAATTATAAACATAACGGTGCGTCGTCCAACCAGCGCAAACACTTCCGTGATGATATAATATTTTTCATACCCGTATATAATACGAACAATGCTTCATGTTCTGTCACTGACAGTCTTCGTAAGATGCCAGAAGTATCTTTGGGATATTATTCCTCTTGCCTCAAGCGGCAAGTAAATTTAAAAGCAAACTCGCATTTAGCTGGTGTTAGCTTGAAAAGCATCCACCTTATCATCGAAATTTTGAAAAGCTCCGCTATAAGAAGCTGCTGTCGCAGGAAGTTGAAATGCAGATTTAGAGCTTAGAGGTAAAATTTGTTTTTAAAAACAAGAGTCGCTTTTTCACCTCTCAAACATTTTGTGCACTCTCTGCTGATAAATTATAAGTTATTTTGCACAATTGAATAACTTCGTGAATAGCTCAGATATCCATACAAAATAATCTTCTTTATAAAAGAACTAAATCTTTAAAGATTTTCGCAAAAATAACGGGTATAATTAAACGAGTAATAACGAGTCATTCTTGTTTTTCAAATGTTATCAATATCTTTTCTCCACCTTATCCCACCTTTTAGCCATGCGCCTTAAGTTACGCTATCAGTATCTACATCTCATGAGTATAAACAAGTGGAAGTATTGCTGCTTTTACTAACTTTCCATTTCTATGTTTCGGGGATCGCTCGGGTTCGAAACAAATTTTTTAACATTCTTGTTCGGAATGACGGAAAATTTCTGTTCGTGGATAAGTTATCGCTCAATTTTTTTTTTTTTCTCGTCATGTCAGCTCATGCAAAGTATGATTAACCGAAAAATTTATTTGATTTTCCCCGTGTCTATTTTAACGAGTTTTGTCATCGCATCTGTATTTCCGTATACGCAAGTACGATCAACTCTCGATAACTCAAAGTCCCAAGGGACCGGCAAAAATTTTCGAGCTATTGGTAATTTGAGCTATGGGAAGTTTCCACAACAGTCTCCAGAGTTTGGGACCCGTTGAAAACTTTGAAATAAAGGAACATTCGAGTTATAAGCTTAGAGTTATCGATATTCAACTGTATATTTCTCATAGAACTTAAAAGTATACTTTATAACTAAGAAATTTGTCAGAACGAAGCGACATTTTACATACTTATGGGACATATTCTTTATTTCTACATTTATATTAAGCATTGTAAAATGTTTCTATAACCTTCTAAAAAATTGCATTTTTCTAATAAAAATAAATCTACAATAATTTAAAATAAAATGTCATTTATTAAAATTCTTTAAAGTGTTTGAGTTAACTCACTCTGAATCAAAAATAGCCAAATGGTAGTAATCCAAAAATATAAAATCTAACCAAACTAAATTTATATGCATTACTTATTTTCCCATTTTATACGTAGAATACTAACAGGGCACAATACTTTTAGGGCAAATCTTTCGTCAAGTCCTTCCTTCGTGAATCGATTGCCAAATCTGGAATAAAATGCAGTTTTTTCGTATCAGCAAAACGGTGTGAGTGAATGGTTACTAATGATGGGGAGCAGGGATGGAATTGCAAAACGTTTCGAAAACCTTCTCAACATTAAGATCCAAGGACTTTCTTGGTGTTTGGAATGGCTGATGAATTATAAGTAGGCTTGCCAGGCGTCCTGGTTTTCAAACAAAATTCCGGTGTCCCGGCCGGTTTACTTCACGTTTCGAAACATAATGAATCTAATTATAGATGACGAAAAACGTCTAAAAATTATTAACTGTGAAAAATTATTATGGATGAGTACTTGGTCATTTGTAACATTAATTTGTAACATAAATATTGAATTAGCTTGTGAAGGTTTTTACAACTCTAGCCAATGAAAAGTACATAAACATGGTTTTTTCAATTAATTTTCTTTGTTCTATGTGTTTGTACTTACTTAAATGACTTGAAAGTATTGACATGTAAGAAATAAATGTTACCATTAATTTATGGCATCGAGAGTGAACTACCCTCTAAATCACTTTAAAAACCAGCCAAGGGGAACCCTTTTGAATATCAGCGAAACTGGAGGCGGGGGGGGGGGGTTCTCTTCCGGTGTCCCGGTTGAATATTTCAGAAATCTGGCAAGCCTAATTATAAGTAGTTCAGGATTCCATGACAGTTTCACAAACCAAGCTTTTTACAATAAATTGCATTTTAAATCCTAAATCCTAAAGCAATTTAAATCATGTCCCTAAGGGACCAAAAACCTATTTCCCCCTAAAGAAAGTATCCAACAACTATTCTGGCTACAACAGTTTTCTGAGTTATTTTTTTTATGTTATGGGATTTATTTATGACATTAAAAAATAATAATAATATCGAATTTGAAGATTTTGACTGAGCTCAAAAATAGCAACATAAACACAGCAAGTAGTCTAGGATGTAAAATCCAAAATGGTGCAGCTAGCTCTGGGGACTTTAAGTATGTTTATCAGGACCCTTCATGAACATGTTTCTATAAACGAGTAAAATTTTATGGTGTGTGCTCTTATGTACATGTTGCTATATAGTTACTATAACATTTTCAAAATTTATTATGACAAAAGATTTGTATTTTCAAATGTTCTTCATGCCACAGTGATTGTAAGCATAAATACATTTTATGCATATATTTCACTAAATTACCTCAGAAATCAATTTATTTCTGTGAAATTTTCTGTTATTAATTTCTCCCAAATATATATTTTCTTTAGAAAAAAAAATAGTTCATTTTATGGCGGAGTATAGCCTGTGATATTCTGCGCAAATTTAAGTGAATGTTATTATTATTTTCATTGTCGTTGTCCTGGTCTTTAGTCTAGTCTATCCTAGAAGGGGGGGGGGGGGTTCTGTTTGTTCAAATATATTTGTACATGTACTTTGAAGTCCCTTGTTGAATTAAAGAAGTTGTATAAAACGTTAGGTGCTTATGTTATAAATGCACTTTTTGTAGACTTAAATTTTACATTCTGCAGTACTGATCAGAATTATACGGACAACTAAGAATTTCTCAGAAAATATTGATTTCTGAAGTAATTTAGAGAATTATATCCATAAAATGTATGTATGCTCACAATTGTTGTGGAATGCAGAACTTTGAAATTACAAAATGTAAATGTTTTATCATAATTCATTTTTAAAATGCCGTTAAAAGTGGAAAAAAATCATGAGATCAATTATTGATTTGCCCTGTAACACGCTAATAAGTAATAATTTCCTAGTTCTTCTCTACCACATACATTAGTCCAAACCACATGGAGATTGAATAACGTGCTTAGAAAAAAAAAATGCCCATGCTTTATTGATGGAATAAAAAAGATCCAACTTGTTTCGACGAAGAAAAACTTTTTTTGGTAGGCCAAAATTCGAGGGCTAAAATTCCGCACATGGTTTCCATTTAATTTATATCAGGGTTTCGAAAATATTTAAATTATTGAGATTTTTCTATCATTTTCAAACAATTAAAACCACGTAAAAAATGCAGACAACAATTAATTGCGATTTACTTTTCTTATTGTTGCTTTAATAAAGCTATTTGTATTCACCCCTAAAAATGGCAAAAATCAGCCCCCTAGAAACGATTGACACCAAAATTGAACCAAAGACTGTTCTTGTGTGGGTTCACATTTACTCCAAATTCCATCTAAAACGTAGCATTACCGCTTGAGACATGGCACTCACAATGAACAAAAAAGGAACGTTCGATTGAACCTCCCCTTTTTGAACTATTGGCGCTAAAATAGAATCAGCTCTTGTACCATCCAAGGTATATCGGTATAAAATTTTTTCTTTGATTCCGTTCATTATTTCGTTCATTATTTTTATTTTCATTATTTTGATATATAGCAGTCACAAGATGGCACCAAAATTAAATCAGCACCTGTACCCGTTAGGGACATTGTATGAACCAATTTTTGTTTGATTCCACAGTTATTCCTTTGGGAATACCAGGCATGCATAAATGAAGAAACGTTTGATTACCCCTCCCCCCCTTGGGGGAATTCGCTCCAGAAAACGAATGGGCACAAATTTCCATATGGGCACATATGCGTACCGAATTTCGTTCCATTTCATGCAATAGTTCTAGTGCTGTTGAGCGACCGCAAAAACCCAGTCACACACATACAGAGACATTTTCCAAAAACGGTCGAAATGGACTCCACACACCTCAAAACGTTCAAATTCTTCAAAATTCGAAAATTTGCACGAAACCGATACTTTCTTCTCTGTACAGTCGAGCAGGCTGACTAGAATATCGGTTAAAAGAACATCCCGCTTAATATAATGCATTTTCAATGTACCAAACCAATGAAATGTGTTACTTTGATCCCAGTGAATGGAGTATTTCGCTTATTAGAATATCGTTTCGTGGCAAAACGGTTATTCCATTAAGCGAGTTCAACTGTATTAAATACAGAAGAAAGTAAAAACTAATAAAAATTGCTTAGTTGCTATTGCCTTCTCTAGCCATGAAATTTTCATAATTTTCCAGCCAACTGAAGCCAAGATTTGGCGATTTCCTTCGCCTTTTAATTTTTAACAGCACTGTACAAAAAATGAGAGAAAATGAAAAAGATATTTAACTTGAAAATCTGATCCTCATTATTCCCCCCCCCCCCAAAAAAAAAAAAAAATTCTAGCAATGCATATTTCTTATGCGTAGGAAATGTATTACAAAGATTTTAACATGATTTGCGTAAGTTTAAAATGAACAATTTTCAAGAAAAATGATGGTTGAATTAATGTTTTTACCAAAAATGGCTTAATGTCTGAATAACTTTCCGTGTGAAATCTTATTTAGATACGCATGCGTTCATACTAATAGCTCAACCAGTTTCACACCACTATTGTTGTTTTAATTTCGTGTCAACAAATTATGCCAGTTAAAACCGATAAGCTAATTTCATCTGCTGCTGTAAGTATTTCAGCGTATGAATGCCTGGGAAGTTCTTTTGGAGTAAGTTCTTATCTATAGGAAATTCCATCAACTAGTATGTTAATTGTATTAACTATGCCCGATTTGAAGGCTTTGTGTAAAAGCCCTCACAAGAGTTATTTCCATGTTCTCAAAATCATTTTTCTCTAGCGTCAGATTATTCGGAGTTCAGTCGAAACAATTAAATGGCATTAAAAAAAAAATTCTGCATAACATGAACAGAGTAACTTTTTATTTCAACTATCCCTTAAGCCATTGAACTTGGATCGTGAAAAATATTTGTTGAATAAGGAAATTAGTCTTATTGACCAAAACGTATAATATCTAGTTTTACATTTAGGAAAATAATTTTAATTTTTAATAATTAAAGCTGAAATTTCTCTTAAGCATCATAGTTTCCTTTGTAAGTGTTAAACAAAATTATGCTTATTGAGCAATCATGATTATTTGTTGAGTTTACTAGGCCTTGGATTGGTCGTTAATTTGACAATTTTGTGTGCAAAAAAATAAAAACAGATGTATTATTTTGTAGTTCAGTGGCTAACTTGGTGATGTAGGCACGCCTATTGGCCTGGCGAAATTTTAACTTTATACCTTGGGGAAAATTTAAATATTATATTTACATCTTTACCATGTTTGCTACGCTTTTCTTAATTTAAAATTTTCAACGCAACTTTTAGTACAGTAGACTCCCGATTATCCGCGAGCGGTTTATCCGCGGGGCGGATTATCCGCGAATCAACCAACAATCACGAACATGTATTTTCGCAGTAAAAAAGCGAATACCAGTGGATGTTTTTTTTTTTTTTTTTGAAAATTGTAAATTTACGCTCAGTTGTTTTTGCTTGATTGATTGATTTGATTTAATTTTATTATTATTATTATTATTATTATTATTATTATTATTATTATTATTATTGTGCGTTCTTCATCGTACATACACTTGTTTGTTATTGATGTTAAGTTCGGTTGTGCAAAAATACAAAACATTTGTACTGTACTCTATATATATTTTCACTGTTTGCAGAAAGTGTTATGCAGTTAAGAATTTGAGATAGGACAATTTTTACCTGATTTGTCCCCCATTTTAGTCTTTTTGCGGTTATCCGCGATTTTTGTTATCCGCGGCACTTGTGCCACCCAATTCCGCGGATAATCGGGTGTTTACTGTATTTAGTTTTGACTCCCGTCATCCGGTTTACAGGAGAAATGGTCGCATCTATTAGTTTTGTGGGCACCTAATTTTGAAAAGGTATGTAATAGCCTCTAAGTTAAACCGAGTCATATTTGAAATAGAGGAAACAGGTGCATTCAAATTTTTATTTTCCCTTAATTCAGATAGACTTGACTTAAATAGCCATTTGTCAATTTCATAGCAACTGTGGGCTGACAGTAGCTCAATTATTTTTCTTGTGTTAAACAGATTGACAGTATGCAGTAAGATCAAAAATATTGAATTCTGGATTAAATAAATAGCAAGATATGAGCACGTGAGTCACAAAAAATGTATCTCAACAAATATGTTTGAGAAACGTAAGAACAATTGTTGATACATTTATGATGCAGGATGAAGCAAGAAGATTAATTTTTCATAGTTTGGCACTCCCTCCTCTATTTATTAGAAATTTTTAAATTCAGGGTTACAACTATTTTTTTTTTTCAAATTTTGAAGGTTTTTAGAACTTGATAAAGTAATTTATTTTCCACGTTCTTTTCATTTCTTTCTAGCAACGAATCATTCAATCGCTTGAAAGTTCAGGGCTCTCAAAAAGCATGGGGTCTAAGCTATAGCTTGTTTGCAAATCCAACCCTGATGGCGACAGTAAAGAAAATGAAAAGAAAAAATCGCAAAAATTAAAAACGGTACCTGTAACGGAGAATCGCTATCCGGTGTTTCAAAATTACTTAAATATTCAAGTTCGTTCGCAGATCAGAATTTTGACATGTATACAAATATCACAATTGGGAACTCCTTGTAATGCTATGAACAAGATGAAGTACATTATTATAATCAATTCTCAACTTAAACAATGTGCGTCATAAAGGCACACGATTAGAAGTACAAGTTTTTTCCTTTTCTTTTTTTCTACATTCTGAACCGTCACTTCACCAGCACGTTTTCGTACACGCAACACGCTTTTGTCTGCACCTGACATAGGCATGTTCAAAACAAAATTGTATAATTTAACGAAGAAAATATACTATAAACAACGAAAAAACTGAACAATGCACGACATCTGCTTTCTAATTGATGCCAAAAACAATAGAAATAAGTATTTTTAAGTTAATAATATCTCATTAAACCTGAGCTTAAGCAATGTGGATTACGCTTTTACACTGATGACCTTGAATCAAAGGAATCTTTCAAAGTTTGCAGTATTTGGAAAGTTTAAAATGCCCAAATACCACAAATATTAGCTTCTTAAATTCAGTCATGAAATTAAATGTTTTAAATTTGTTAACAAAACAGCTAACTTTAAAATTTCGATTATTTCTCATTTTTTAGCAACAATTAAAAAGCGGATTGTTTTAATTTTATAATTCCTTTTTTTCATTGTTTCCAGGAACAATTAAAAGGAGGAATTGTTTCAATTTTATAATTACTACTATTTTTCAGTTTTTTAGCCTCAATTAGAAAACACCTACGTCACTCCGTCACACCAGAAGGTTGTGGATCATAATTTCAAAGCCTGGCATAAAAAGTAACTCTTTAAAAATTTGCTCGTCATGCGAGGATCTTTATTTAGTTCAAAATACATCGTTTCATTGAATGAATGCGTAATTTACCTTTACATATTAGGAGTAAAGAACCAATATATTTCTTCCGACGGCATTAGCTACCTACTTAATTCTTCTCATATCCATCCAAAAACAAATGTCATTATTAGAAACAACTCGCAAGAAAGTGAAAATCTCAAGAGGAAATTCTGTTTACTCAAGGAAGGCAACCTGGATATTAATCAAAATAAGGAGCAGTTGAGTTTTTCGATTACTTGAAGGTTAATGTTCAACCTGGGGATCATTTTCATCTATCATATCTTATCGTTGTATACGCTGCTGAAAATACTAACGTCAAACATAATTTATTGAGTTTCTCAAAAGAATATGCTTGGTTATAGGAGCAATGACCGATTTTTAAACCACTAAAACTGCCTTCTGCGCTTCTCATGAAAATATCTACCATTCACAAATTATAAATAGTTTTAATGGATGGCTATAGAGCTTTAGGTTTAACGGAGGAAAGTCAAATTGAAAATTATTTTAATGATTAAATTGATATTGAAGTATGATTTGTGCATTCGGAAACGAAAATGTTTTTTTTAGCATTCACGATTGCTAATTGTTTTCACTTGACCGTCCTTGATATTTGGTTCTTTTTTCAACTCCACCACCTTCTGCAGGCGCAACTCCTCCCAGTAGCCGCTGCTCCTGGTCGGTAGCGTCCATGTCCTAAAAACACGCACGCTCATACACACTCACACATACACACACGCCAACATGCATACACACAGGTCTACGCACACGCACACACACAAACCTACAAATACACAACTACGCACAAGTAACTGCCCAAAAGGAGGAACAGGGACCGTTTCTAGAAACAAGCGAGTGGGGGTAGTATCCAATGTGTAGGATCCTGTCGCAACTCGTGATTGCGAAAAACATAATTTGAATTCAAAATTTCAGAATTAAAATTAATTTCGAAAATTCGAAAGGTTTTTTTTTTTTTTTTCATTTAAAGGTACGCTTAATAAGGTCATCGGCAACGTGTACAATAGAACGGGCCGGTAAAACCTTTTTTTTTTTTTTTTTCTAATTTAGATGATGGGTAGTACAGAGAAGGTGCCAGAGGTGGGACAAAGTGGACCTAAAACATTTGAAAACGTGAACAACGTTTGTCACGTTGAAGTTTTGACCAAATGATGTTTTGATGTTTTTAGCAAAATTAGTAAAGCAATACATTTTTCTATATTTGATGATGGGGTAGTGCGGAAAAAAGACCATTATTGGCACTAAAATCCCATAAAAAATTAAGGTGTATGGCAAAATTCCTTCCTTTCCAACAAATGTGTACAAATGTTGGCAATTCTTCCGTTCTTGTAACGTTTTCAACGAATTTTGTAGAAACTTCAAGAATCTGTTTTCTCCGTTTTTAGCTGGTATTATTAAATAGTTTGTCATTTATCGTGCATTTTTATATGTTTGGTGTGCTACAAATTAACTACTCATTGCGTATAAATTTTAAAATTTGAAGTACGCTATCAGAAAATTTCGCGCAGCTTTCTGTTTGTTTTGCATTTAAAACCGGCGGAAACAGTCCATAGTACATTAATATGTAATCACTGGTCCTTATTTTTAAATAACAAAGTTACTATTTAACTAATAGCAGTCGAGTTAAACGGCACACCTGTGAGAAACAGGGGGGGGGGGGGAGCAAAGGAGCCTTTGCTAGTGCTGAAAAAAAAAAGAATGAAAGAAAGAACTGCAACATTTTTTTGTGTGCATTTTTCGTAGGAACCAGCTCCCAATGTGACACCTGATGAATCACTCTCTAGCTCAATCGAAGCCAAGCTGGAGAGATGTGAAAACCTACTTATGCTATCCTAGTCTACTCCTGTCATGTAATTTAAACAAAAGAAATACTGAAAATTTGGACATAGATTAAAAAATCGTATTTGATAGTTATTCTACTGTTTCAACTGAACTGAGCCCTCCAGAGTGTTAAACTAGTGCTATTACGTAGCCTAGGTGGCTTACAGCTGCCTACAGAACTCTTTGCTTGCACTTTCGTACCTTGAGAAAACGTAAAATATATCTTACCGTTCATAATATGAGTTTATTTGCCCGCAAGATTCATCTGAAGAAACGATCAAGGAATCTAGACAAATAAATATTCTAACCTTCCTGAGGATTAAGCAACAATGCAATCATAGCAATGGCAACTGACGGAAACCAAGGCATCAAAACATTGCTAAGAAAATTAACTAAAAAAAATATGTTGCAATTCAAAGAAGAAAAGAGTACCTACTAATTCGAGGGTTAATGGTTCCGTACTTGAAATTTAGCGTTGCGGAATACTACGATCTGCTCAGTTGGGTTACCAACCAATATCAGCACACCTCCTACTACGAAATGATTTTCGTCAAAAGAAACTGAATTACACATGGTATCCGAAACGATTTTAGAATCGACAGTCTGCTTTACAAGTCCTACGCCAGTTCAGGTGAAGTTAAGATTAAGAGAAGTTCTTAGAGTCGTAGTTCAATAACACAGAAAATAAATAAATGTAGTCCCAATCTGTTCAAGATTTTAACTTTACCACTATAGTAAGGGTCCCAAATGATACTGCAATATTCTAGGCGAGATGCAGTGAGGCAAAGATGTAATACTGTGCTCAGATCCATTCTAAATAAGTTTGAAATAACCTACTGGGATAAACTAGTGTTAAAAGCAGTTTTTTTTTTTTTTTTTTTTTTTGACATAAAGATTTAAAAGTTAAACTAGCTTAATTTTCCTGTTATCTAGTGAAATGGTGTTTAAAACTAATAATAAAATTTGCTATGCTCTCCTCTTTTGATTTTTCGCTCACATTGATATTATTGGTTTTCAGAAATATTTCTTTCGTATCGGGCTTTCAGAATCAAATTCAGCTCAATCCATTGAATTTTCAAAAGTTTTTTTATTTATCGTGAAAAAATGCAATGCCTTACTTTTTTGACTTTTCGTTGGTATTAACAACATTGGTGTGCAGAAATATAATTTTAATATCAGGTGTTTAAAACCAAAACCAGCTCAATCCATCAGTTTTCAGAAGATTTTCTATCTATCATACTACGTCTAGTGACATCTTTTGATTTTCGTTGATATTAACAACATTGATCTACAAAAATATGTTCTAGACATCAAGTGTTTAGAAAACAGTTCAATATATGAATTTTCAAAAATGTTTTTAACTGCCATAAAATTTTTCGTGCCCGTCTGTTTTGATTTTTCGTTGATATTGACAACATTCGCCTGAAAAAATATAATCTAAGTTTCAGGCGCTTAGAATTTAAACTAGTTCAATACTCGAATTTTGCAAGGTACCATAAAATTTCCAATGCCATCCTCTTTTGATTGTTAGTTGATTTTGACGACAATGGTATGCAAAAGTTTGATCTTGATATCAGGTTATTAATATAAAAACCTGCTCAGTCAAATCCAAAAATTTTCAAAAATTATTTTGATTTATGTTTTGATTTTTCTTACTGGATCACGCTATAAAGCTATTTGGAACACATTCAGCTTCATAAGTTCGAAAACTTCTATCAAAAAAAATTATTAAAAAACGAGCTGATGTGTGCCTCACATGACTTCCTTTTACTCCAATTTAATGTCATTTCCCCATTACTGGCAACTTTAATGTGATTCAACAGTTTACTCTCTAATTTTCACCAACAGTGGCCAAATTAAAAGAGATTTTTAAAAACAAAATCGCTAAATTTGTCGCCAAGTTGGCAACAAAACTTGGCGACCAAAACACTGGCGATATATCGCCAAGTGCCTGCCAAATAATAACACCACTTGAGTTTACATCGAAATTAACAATAATTACCCCCATAAAAGGAGCAAAAGACCAATTTAGAAACACTCGAATGCAAAAGGGGAAGTGCACAACTAGACCCCACTAGAAGTTTACGTAGCAAATTTCAACTTTCTAGGTCTCACCGTTCTTGAGTTATGCGACATACATCCGCACATAGGCACCTACAAATATACGTACATACAGACGTCACGAGAAAATTCGTTGTAATTAACTTGGGAATCGTCATTATGGATATTTCGCGTGTCTATACGTTCTTAAGCACTTATCCACGAGTGGTCAAGTTGGAAAAAAAACTCAATATTCATTCGGGGGTGAGTAAAATGGAAGTTAAGGTCGATTTTTGAGTGTAAATTTTTTTTCGCGATTACAATACTTCTTTTTTTGTAAAAGGAAGTACAAAGATACAGTTCAAACCATGAATTTTCAAAAGTATTTTGGTTTTATCATAAAACTTACAGTTTCATCCTCTTTTGATTGTTAATTGATCTTAAAAACATTAATGTGCAAGAGTTTGATCTTGATATCAGGCTTTAAACATCAAAAACTGTTCAATCTATAAGTTTGCAAAATATATATATATATATAAATCAATGTCCTGAGATAACATATATACACATATATATATATATATATATATATATATCAACGCACAGTCGAAACCGCTGAAGCGTCAGACTTGAAATTTGGCAGACATGTCCGCATGATTACGAAAGTAACCACTAACCAGGAAACATCACGATCAAGGAAATTCAAAAAAATTCCAAATTGGTGGCATTCGAAAGAGCATTGGAAAACATGTTTATGGCACTGAAACTACGTGCCCTCGTGACCACGTTATCGAAATATGATGTCTTAAAAATTGTTGAAATTTTTAGTAAAGTCGCCAAATTTAGCGAGTTTTGTTCAGAAATGGAAGGTACGGCGCGAATTCAACATCTGCATCCGACAAGACATTTCACTTCCATATTTGGTCACCACCAAAGCGCGTGAGAAATATCGCATTAATTCTTTACTCGGGGTGACTACCATGGCGCGGGGTGTCGTGGCACAGACTGCGGCATTGAAATTTTTAGGGGCTTGTGTTCCGGGATATTAACGTGCAACTGTATAGGGGAAAACGCCACAGCCCGAAAATATTTGTTTTATTTTATTGTAAAAACAATGGAATTTTTTGTTATTCTTAAGACTGTCTGTTAAAAAACTGATGTTAAAAACTTTTACGCTTCTGCGGGTGAAATATTTCCACTGAAAGAGTTTATTCGATGATGAAACTGTTTTGAAAAAAATATGATAACCGTAGAGAAACGGTAAACACACTTTAAAGTCTTTTTTTTTTCTTTTTTGAAAAGTCGTAAATCTGAAGTCTTCAACAGTATCTAAATACGAAGAAAACGACATTTTTAAAGATTTCAAACCATGTTCTCAAATTAAAAAAAAAAAACGATTTCTGTCAGTTATCTCCAGTGTGTTTTTCGTTATGTGTATCGTTTTCAAGTTATGTGTAAACCCTCTAACAAGTTATGTGTAAACCCTCTAACAAGTCAAATATAAAAAAAAAACTGTATTAATTTTTATTTTGCTCGTATTTGAATTCCTTTTTAACGTGAAACATAATTGGTAAAAGTGACTTCAGTATTTTTAAAAATGACTAAATAACATGCAATATGATGTGCATTTACGTTATAGCGACTTTCAGTTGCAGTGACAACTTTTCGAACTACAGGGGTTGTTGTAATGAACGTCGACTATAAAATTTTTGATAAGAATCTGTTATGAAGTAATTTCCGACATCGTTAGTTTTGCTGTGCAAATTTTTGACATTTACTATCCGTTGTTTTCTTTTTTTTTAATTATTATTTTTTTCGATTTTAAATTAAACATTTTCGCTAGCAGTGGTCAGACAATAAAACTTCATGAATGATAGTAACTTTTGAAAAAATAAATAAGAGCTGGGATACTACAATCCATGATCATGTTCTTTCAACATCAAAAACTATCCATTTTATTTTCAATATAAAAGCTTTAATAAGCATGTTTTTTTTTACTTATTCATATTAATTCTCGTACATAATTATTAATTCCTTACAACACATTACAAGAGTACAAACTTAAATTAGTTAAGTAAAACACACTTGAAATGCACTTAAATTCTGAAATGCATTATTATCACGATTACAAAGTTAAATCCTACGTTCAATTTCGTTATAAAGTTGTAGCTCCTCTGGATAAAGCTCTCTACTTTCCATTTCACAGGCTTCATAGTTACTTTTTAATTTTACCCACACAAGTAAAGGGTTAATTCGAAACATCGTTTACGCGCTTTGCAGATGACCAGAAATGGAAATGAGAGTCTTGCTAGACGCAGGCGATGAAATCACGTGGTATTTTCCATTTCTTGCCAAGTCTTTAAATTTGGCGAATTTTCGTAAGATTTCGACAGACTTTGACCCCCCATATCTCAAAAACAAAAGGACGAGGGCACACAATATTTGGGTCAAATTTTTTTCTAAAGATACTCTTTCGAATTCGACCATTTTTAACTTTTTTCATGATTACTGAACTCGTGATGTTTCCTGGTAAGAAAGGATTTTTCGAAATCTCAATTAGTTCGGGAGAAATTAATTCGGAACTCTAGCGCTCGAATACGCTACCTTGCGGTGATTTATAAAACTGCGTCTGCACCTAAAACATTGCCACGTTGCGCATCACGTGTGTCTGTTGACGTAAACACAGGCAGTTTGTTCTGAGTATTTATTAACGCAATCGATGTGTCTTAGTTTGCTTTCAGCTACAGAAATTAATTCGTCCCTTAGTAGTATTCTCGAGCTTCTCAAAATAATGTTAGTTTTTCTTATTTCTTTCAAAAAAGTATTAAATGGTGGAAGCGTAAACAAGAAAACTCTGGATTAACAAAATTGGATAACGTTATACAAGGTAAAAATTTTTATTGTTTTGTATGAATTTGTAAGAATATGAGTTTTTTTTAATCTTAAATTAATTTAACTAATCATATTTTACAGTTGGAATGGACAGTATGCAAAATATTTTCTTGAATATATTATCGTAGAACAAAATGAATAACCGAGAAAGAATTTACTTTATTCCTTTTATTCTCAGCTGAAAGGTTTCGCCAAATTTGTTTAGGGTTAGTAGTTTTAGTATTGTGCAAGCAAAGTAGCCTTGGCGAGTTTTCGCGTTTTTAGTTAAACCATTTTTAATTTTTATCATGAGTGGAATAAAATGATAGTAAGATTACAGAATTCGATAAGTAAAAAGAAATAATGGTCAATCAACTGAAAAGAAAACTACCACCATATATAAACTGTGAGTACACATTTTATTTATTTTGTTCTGAGTGAATTTGAATAAATATCAGTTTTTCAATTCGATGAAAAAAAAACGAACTTAACAACATTGACTGGACACTTTTCTTTAACCTAATTCCACATAAATGATTTAAATAAAATTTGTTACTACAGTATCCTACTGAAATAGACAGTATGCAAATAAATTTTCTTGAAAATATTTATCGCAGAACAGATTGAAAAATCCAGAAAGAACGTTAAGAATTTGAACAATAAAAAATAAAAGTTCGCCAAAAATCTGTTTATAGTGTTATGGTTTTAAAATTATGTGAAAGAATAATGTATCTTGACAAGATTTCGCATATCAGGTAAATTATTTCCATGACGAATGAATTAAATGCATGATTTCTTTGGATATCCAATCATATAGTCATAGAAATAAATTATCTAGTGTTAAACGTTACTCTTGACAGTCCGCCACGTATGTGCACTATGTGACAAAAATGTCAACAACTGCTGGAAATGTCACGAAACTGAACTTAATATGTACTAATGTATAGAAAAAACGGTACAAAATGAAAATGCCGTTCGAAGCGAACCAAAAATTTATGAATTCCGAATTCAACATCGTGAAAATGGCTGCTTCAGAACAACTTACTGTGTGTTCTACATTAATTGTTTACTTTCGTAATACTTTTTGGTTTCTAATCTCTTTCTATATGGGTCAGAATATCCACAAGACTTTGAAAAATCTTTTCAAACGAATAAAGCGAAAAAATCATACATACAAACAAAAATCACAACACTTTTAGCATTTTCTTCGCTACCACATGTGTTTGTTTTAGTTTTCAATTCCGCCATTAAACAGTGACTGCAGTGCCCCCTATAGTTCGTTGGAGTTGCGAATTAAAACCCCTTAATTTCTGCGAAATTAAAACCTGTCATTTAAATTCAAATCCCTTATTTTCGAAGGCTTTCCTCCATTCAAATCATTATTCAGTACTTTATTTCAACTCTTGGTCGTAGCGAACTATAAATTTGATATTGTTTTTGTTTCTCACGTGATTCTTTGAGGCTTTTCTCAAGTCAAATCATAATGTTTCTGTCTTTTGCTTTCGTTTTTTCAAAACTAGAAACAAAGTTTTTAAGAACATCATCACAGGCGGACTATCCTTTTGAATTTAGAAGAGTGCAGTTTCCTGTTAAAGTTTGCTTTGCAATAACCATTAATAAGTCACAAGGACAGACATTAAAAGTAGCAGGGACCGATTTAAGAGAAGACTTTTTTTCACACGGCCAATGTTATGTAGCTTGCTCCAAAGTCAGTTCATCAAGCAGCTTAATAATTTTAGCACCAGAAAAAAAAAAAAACTAAAAATGTTGTATACAAAGAAGTTCTTGCTTAAACATAGGTATAACAATAAAATGTGGATGGCCTGTGTTTGCAAAGACAATCAATACTTTAAAAGGATCGTTAGTAACAGTTAAAGATCGGTTAAGGACAAGGGCATATATATAAGGAGTCCAGGGGCCCCGGGATCCTCCCCAAATTAGAAAAAGTTATAGGTAATAATTAATTATTATAGGGGATTTTCGAAACTAGGTGCACCAAGCACTGTTAACCTCTTCTAATTCCATTACCCGAGCAATGCCGGGTACGGGAATGCTAGTATATAATAATATTTCGATTTTTTTTTACTTTATCATGCTGCAAAGTGATTTGGGGCATATCAAGCTTCATCAAGTCGAAAACTTATGTCAAAATAAGTTTAAAAAATGAAAAATAAAAATAAAAATAAAAAATCAATACGTGATTTTTCTTTCTTTCTTTTTTTTTTTTTTTTTTTTTGTCTCTCCTGTAAAATTTGAAAAAATAGGATTGAACTGATTGTGAGACCAAATGTCTCAAATATAGGCTTGGTTTTTTTCTACGAATCTTTTATTGGGATAGTGCTTTACAATATCCTTATTTCTATTTAATATAAACTTAATTAGTATTTTTGTTATATAGGGGAAGGTTGCCATCACAGAACCACATAACAGTTTTCGTTTTTTTTTAAAGGAAATCCTGCTCAAATGTCACGTTAATTATAGGAACAATTTTTCAGTATATTTCCCTTTTAAAAATAATATTCACTTTCATGATAAATATACACAATAAAGAATGAAAATTAAAAAGAAATATTTTAGCATATGGTTCATTCATGGCTACCTGTTGCTATGGATGGACCATCAAGTTTCCATTGATGGACCACATTCTCAAATTAAAAAATCAGTACGTAACTTACTAATATTTCTAACAGGTGATCAATGAAAACTACAAATAACAATAAGTTATAGAAAAATAGATTTATTTTCTAAAATGTTTTATTTTCGGATAAGAGAAACATAAATAAACACCAGCACTCACACAACACACCTCGTTCACCACATGATTTTTTCCCAACCTGTGCAACTTTTTCGTAGCTAATATCTTTTCAACCTCTTTTGAACTGTTGAAAATTTTGTTAAATCGATTTTGAAAATTTTCGTTCGACGCAAGATTGTACTTGCTCTCTAAAATGTCAGTGGATATTTTTGACCATTGTATTACTGAAATCAGAAGCTTAAGTCTCTAACTACCAGAGACTATAGTAGTAACAGACTTTTTGTCTTAATTAAATCTGTAGGGCATGTTATTTTTCTCAGTCCCTTGAAAAGCCAATTAACCCAATTTTTTGGAAGTAATTCCAAAAAGTCTTCTCTAGTTTCAAAATGAGATTCACTAATTATATTCGTATTTCGGAGGGCTTACCTCCTAAATTTCTAATAAGTGACTATGGTAAAAGCAAGCCGGTTTTTAGTACAGTTGCTTTAAGAACGTTATATTGTCGGCAGACATCGTTAAGGTTCATACCACCATTTCTGTAAGCTACTGTAGCACGTTACATGCTCTCACTTGTCCACTGGCCATATTTTACTAATTTTTGCATTTTTCTGGAACAGCAGAAGTATTTGAAACTGTATTATTATGTTTTAAATTTTTAATCAATTTTATTAAAATATTTTGAGTTGAACGTATAATAAAGTAAAAGAGTTTTCATGAATTACTGAGATTTTTTTTTTCATTGTGATATTTATTTTAAAACAATTGAGCATTTTCCAAAAGTAATTGAGCTGAAGTTACAACAATATTTGAAATTTTCCATGAATGAACCACTTTACCAGGTGGTCCATTCGTTGAATCACCTAGTAGTCCAATGATAGCAACTGCGTCATTTTGAATATTCTTGGAGGTGTTACTGCTGTGAAGAATCATGATGAAACATAAAGTATGGGGAATGGTACTTTAAAAGGTACCCTTTTAAGTCAATGTCCACGTTTAGTTGATCGGTGATATTCAAAGATGATTGAAAATATCAATAATTAGTGAGGTAATTGTAGAAATCTTTTCTGACCGATTAAAAGTCGGTACTCTACAGTAGACTGTTTTCAGACAAAGGAAGGTACTAAAACTTATTACGCGTCTGCACAAACTCTGGTACAGGAAATATCTTCGCGGTCTAGTCATAGAACCGATTCGTTGACGGCAACCTTCCCCTAGTACTTATAAAGTTTTATAACAATAAAAAAACGTTACATTTTGTTTTATGGTTGGATTCATTTTACCCTAGTGATTATTTAATATGAAGTCATTCTTCAATTTACGAAGTAAAACAAAACAAAGACATAACAATAAAAAGAATAACAATCAATACACAGTCTTAAGAAGATATTTTGCTATAACAGTAGCTATATAAGGTCTAAATCATACAAGGAAACGCATTTCATTTTTCCTCTAGAATTGATTTTGAAAACACTTGTATCTTCGAGTACAATGTTTGAGTTTTTTTATTTACTCACTAAAAAGTTCAAGAGGAAAAGTGCATTGAAGCAATTTGTTTCAACATTCTTCCCCTGTGTATTTTAGTTTTTAATATAAAAGTCAGAACTACCAGAAAATGAAAATCTTTCTCAAACATATAAAAATGTGTAAGGAATTTTGTTTTTGAACTTTTTCTATTTCTCACAAAACAATGAAATTCCAAAGTTCGTCTTCATCGCGGAGGGAACAATATAAAGCAGATGTAAGTTCTATTTACCTTTTCATATTCGCTCAGAGATAGTTTTAGCAGTAGACATTTACACCAAGAAATTTTTAAAAAAATGTTTTCTTGATTTATTAAAACACGAATTCACTTAGCCTTTTCGGGATAAACATATTTCATCAACCTGTCTGATTGTTTTTAGCAGAAAACTTTTTTCGTCGAACTATAAAAAACATTTCAATTTCTACAAATCCCATCGCTACATTTTTTTTAATAAATGAAACGCAACACTAGATAAAACAACTTATCATTTTAATAAAATTCTAATTCCACAAAAGAAGTTTTAAGAAACAAAAAAAAATATTTAATTAATAAAAGAACTAATTAACACGTCAATCTATATTTATAAATTTTAATTCAGTTGTATAGAACCAAAATATAATTCATTTGTTGATTTAGTTAAAATATAAATTTATGTTTAAAAATTTTCCAGATAACAGGTACAATCTTAGCAAACAGGGAATAGATGTTTTTAAAGAGAAAAAGGTCAAAACGTAATCAAAATCTGGAACGCCATGAGTTCCAGTGATTTAAAACCATGGTATACATGTGTACACCATTATTCTGTTTTAGTACATTCACTGTAAGTGAAGCTTGGTTATACTGTGCAAAAAATTATGGTTTGGTAAATGTAAACTGTGTCATATGTTGATTTATTTGATCTCTCACCTATTAGATGACGATTATTATCCATATAAATTCGAAAAATACCTGTCTGATTGTTATTCATACACTAAAAAAATTGTGTAAGATATTAATAGGTAACCAGTATTAATGAGTGTATTGTTACATGAATTCTGGGATGTGTAGCATCATTGTTTAAAAAACTCAAAATGTTGGAGGAACTTTGCTCTATGGTTTCGAAAGAATTCAGAATCGGCGCAGAGCAGGTCAACTCTTATTAGCGGAACGTAAACCGACATGCAGGTCATTTTCTCTCTGATTGCAATACAAATGTCTTTGTATTTTAAAATATTTGGTGTATATTGATTGTTAAAAAGCATGAAATTTTTTAATCGTACAAGAAATTGAAAGCTTGATTTTTGGTAATTGTGTAACCTTTAAAGCAATTTCTCTGTAAGCGTACAGAAAATTCTTCTGTAACCTTACGCAGAAAGGAGGCAATTATGCTGCCACCGAATTTATGAAATAAGGTTACACAAAATTTTTTAGTCTATGGGTTTGTGTGCTTGGAACAATTTTGCTATCTACTTACTTGAATTAGATGGATAATATACAAGGTAGGCTTAAGTCCGTTGGTACATCAATAATATCTTAACGGCAAGAGCTATAAAAGTGGAGTCTAGGTATAGTAAAATTGCAATGCTTGAATAGCATTGCTTGTATAGCATTGCATTAGCAATATAGTAAATTTGCTGTCCAAAGAGGCCGGTAATACAGTAAAATGATCAAAAGTTTATTATGTCGAACAAAATCATACAACATACTTTATAAAAACAAACATATAATGGTATACAATAACGACATATTCATGGTAATTTAGTTACTAAAAACCAATGCATAAGAGATTAAAGCAATAAGAGAAAGGAATAGCGGAAATCCCTTAACTGAAATACGTTTTAGGGTTTTTTTTAACTAAATTACAAAAATTCACATTTTGAATATTATCGCTGTTGTAAGGTTTAACGTATGCGTTATATGCAGTATAAATAAACTTTTTAAGTAAATAGGAAATCTGGAAATATTTAAAAGTTCAAGAAATAAAAAGAAATTACAAAAAAAAAAAGGTGTTGAACTAAAAACTAAGTATTTCCTGAACGTCAAGTTCTATCCAGTTGAAACTTGTTCTATTCTATTCAGTGCTGTAAAAACATATTAAATGCGTTCAAAATTGACAAATTTTAAGGATTAAACGCTGTTAACCGATAGAACGCGAATTGTTTTTCAACCTTTTTTTCTACTTTACTTTGGCTGCCACAACGTCCCACAAGACGCATAGCTTTAAAATGTTTGCAAGAAAATGAGTTATTAAATTCTTTAAAAACAACGTGTCAAAGAAGACAACGACGCCTGTGCATCTTTCTATGAATTTTATTCAGATGTGTTGCGTATGCCGTCAAAAACGATGGTGTTCTCTGGTCAGAGTCCATTGCTTGGTGGCGGTGAACAGCTGATCCGTGAACTTGCTCTAAAATTAACAAGAAAAACAAGGGCTGCAGGGTTGGAGTCATAATCATGGAGTCGAGTCGAACCGATTTTATGGCGAAAGAGTCAAAGTGCGGAGTCGAAGTTCTCATAACCCATGATTTGAAGTCAGAATCAGTAATTTTCCCTGAAAGTTCACATCTTTGCCAATGCTTGCGGAGTCGGCCTGATTTTATGGTGAAATTGTCGGAGTCGGGAGTCGAAGTTTTAATAACCCATGAATTGGGGTCGGAATCGGTAACTTTTTCTGAAAGTCTTTACCAGTGCTTGTGGAGTCGGACTCATTTTGGGGTGAGGGAATCCCTGAGTCAGAGTCCCCCCCCCTTATTCGGCAGCCCTAGCAAAAGCTACTGGTATCTCCAAATAAATGATCGATCAGTTCTGTGAAAAGTGTCGCAAAAACGTGTTCTGACAACTCTTAACCTGAAAAATTGTTTTCAAATGCATCCCCAAAAGGATTTAAAAAGTGTGCCGAACACAGGGGCGGATACAAGGGACGGGTGATGGGGAGATCCTCTCCACTCCACTGGTAAGTTTTCGATACTGAAAATCTAAAAACGTATTTTTAGATGACATTTGATAAATGTTAAAGCTACGGGAAGAGAAGTTTGGGGCTCTAGCCGGAAATGTTTTAAGTCCAGACATTTGCTACGAACATTTGCAGATCAGGACACGTAATAACGAGCGTGTAAAAAATTAAATCGCCCTCCCTTGAAAAATATCTGGATCCACCCTTGGCTGAACAAAATAAGTGTTCTGAAAATAGTGTCTGAAGTGTTTTAAAAGGTGTTGCAAAGCGTGTGCTTCAAAGTTATTTTAAAAAACGTATTATTGTCCGTATTCAAAAAGTGTCTGAAGATTTGCAGCAGGTATCCAACAATATAGACTCAATTTCTGAGACGGTGCAGAGGTTTTTGCACATACTTTTATCTGTATGCGTCGTATGCACATACTTGCTTCAGATGTATTAATCTGCTTATATGTATTACAACAGTAATTTAATCCAACATAGAAAATTTAATTAGTTGCTCTGATTCTATGCAAATGATTAAACATTTTAATTCAAAATAATGAATAAAATACACTTTTCCGCTTTTACTTTTTGACGTACTTCAGAAAAATGAGACTAATTCGACTTTGTTTATTGATTAATCAATATATGATCTAGTTCATCGCTTCTTCGTGTAGTTCATAGGTATGTGTCGTTTTGGTATCTATAGTGATCGGATTGCGTCAACAATAATTGAATTTATTATTCATTGCAATATGTATTAATGGGATGAATGAAAGAGAATTGCACTAGATTAATACCCTAACGTAACATTAAACGTAAACTTAGCTCATATTCTTAAAAAATTACGCGAATTAAAAATTACATCAAGTTATGTTATATATATATATTTTTTTTTACTTTGAATTACTTCTAAATTTTAAAATATTATAATTAAAAGCAGTTGTATTTCATACAACTAGCCTGTATCCATGCATACGAAACCATACCAATAAGAAATATGGTAACGAAAATAAAACAGTTAAAAGTTCCTACCTTTATTAGCGTAGGCGCAGCAGCTGTATAAAATCGATCTGTACTAAAGAAACGATTTAAGTTTTTTATAATCAAAAAACAAAAATTTAGTTTTTGTGCATGTAATCCTGCAGCCAACCATCAGTTTCTTACCAAAACCTAAAATCTGCCTTCGCTTCCAGCAGGCGTTATTATCGGACAGTCAGTTCCCGCATTGCTCTAAGCAGATGAAAAGTAGATAAGATTAGGGGTTTAATTAATATATCTTCTAATTAAAATCGTACAAAAACGCAATCTGGCTGAACGTACTCCTCGTAAAAATTCTGATATGCTGATACCGGGGTCGATCATCAGTTCTCTGGTCTTCTACTAAAGTTCAAACTACATGAATAGACAAACAGATAGAATCGCTCAGATTTTAATAAATAGACTAGTGTTTCATTTAACTAATAATTGTTATTTATCACTTATTACTTACATTTTTCTAGTTCAGTGAGCAATCACGTATTGCTTAGTATCCTCACTTGACCGTAGTTCATGTTTGTTTGATTTTTTCAGATTACCGTGATGCCTCGAATGAATTGTATTTAATAATGATACATAGAGACTAACTTTCGTCGTCACGGTTACAAATAATTTACGTTTTTTTCCCCCCAGGAAAACTACCTGTATAGATAAACTTAAATAGCAAAACTTCTTCGAAATTCAAAATTTCCAGATTACTAATTCCTATTGCTTAAGATATTAATTTCATAACGGTATACAGTCGACTCCAGTTACAACGCGATTCGATCTACACGAAATGGCTATTTCACGAGCAATGAACTTTAGGCTAAAACGAATTTCTCACTCACACCACGAAAATATTTGGAAAGGAAATCATCATCCTTATATATTATTTCTGTAGCCTGTTTTTGGTTTCTACGCCAAATTTCCCTCAATTCTTGATCGATTTCTTTGATTTACGGCTAATTTTATAGCTTATGGTGCTGGCTACTGACGAAAAATAGACCCAAGGTCTAAAAATTGTTTCTTTTAACCGAAAAACCTGTTTTAAAGAACCAGAATAAGGTTTTCGGTCAAACTTATAACTTTAATTTGCGCCATGACCGACAGAGCTGAGTAGCTTGATCGGCAGAGCGTTCTCTTCGTAACCAGGAGATTACGTGTTCGGACCCACGTCCGGACAATCTGCACCAAAAAAATTAAAGAAATATCGCGCATTTACCCTGAATTAAATGAATAACTACTATGAGGGAATAGAATAAATGAGAAGAAAATGCTCCTTGCTGATATGAAAACATTCAGTGATTTTGTGCTAAATTACTTCGAAATTGCACGTGGTTTTTTTTTTTTTTTTTTTTGAAGCTTTGGCTCTGGAAAGAAAATTAAAGCATAATGTAAGCGAAAATATAAGAAACAGGTTTAAGATTTCAGACTACAATAGAATTGTTTTTTGTTCAGAAAAAAAATAATAAATCGTATATTGAAATATATATTCTTCTAATGAGTTTTTGACTCTTTGTACAAATAAATAAAATACTACCTCAATTTGAAGGGTAAAATATATATTTTTTCTTCTTTTTGCTAAAAAACAAATAGCTTATCACATTTTTACTACATTCGAAAAGCTACGCTTAAAAAAGAGCATAGTTCAATTTATTTTGTATTTTAACCGTGCTGTTAAATGATGAACACGTGCTGCCATCTAAGTTATAACGGCTTAAGCAGTCTGCGATAACAAATTGTAAAAATTTTCAAAAATAAAAACATTTTTCATCAATATCTTATCTTATATATTAATCCCCTCTCATTTTAAAACTTAACAGGCTGGCCAATGACGAAAAAAAGACTTACGGTCGAAAGTTCAAGTTTTCGAAATCGCCTCTTGCTGTTTCAAAACCTTGATGCTGCCTGTAGTTCTTATGCATTTTTTAAAGCAAAGATCTAATGCAGTTTTCCATTTTTTTACGTCGCTTTCGGCAAAAAAAAATAAAAATAAAAAATAGCCTGTGTGTGTGTTCATATTTTAATAAAGCTTAACAGCACTGGACTTAGTTGTTCGGTTTAATTGATAAGTTTTTTTCGGTAGAGCGTTCGGCTATAAACTATCTGAACTTCGGGCAAGCTTGGGCTGTCCGACATAATATCAAATTTATATTAGTATTACGCATTACATGTGCTCATAACATACACACCTAATAAAATAAATGCAGTGGGAATGCTACTTGGTGTTTCGACTCCTTTATGCAGGCTACAGTTATCATTCGAATAAGTTGATTGTTAATCGAAATGTGTTCTTTGACTACATCCAGATCACTCAACATAATGTAGGCATAAAAAAGTATTAGATTTACCTAAAGAAATCCTTTTTGTGCAGAAAAACATTTTTATTGTATGCTAAAATGTAGATGTTTCTAATAGCAGTGTTCGACCTTTTGTACAAATGAAAAAATACTACGCCTGATTATAACTACGAGTTTCACTCAGTAAACCTTTAATTTTTTATTCGCGCGAATACGATATAAAGCATTAAAAGTATTATCAACTTCATTAGCAAGAAATTATTTTCTTCTCCTCTGCTTTCTGCTGAAAAAAAAATACATTTTGTCTACGTTCGAAAAATTACACTTAAGAACGGACTCAGTTCAACTGGTTTTGGTTTTGAATTTCAAGTGTTCGATTAAAAGAGAATCATGTGAGGGCATTTAAGCCGTAACGGTTAAAGCAACCTTCTATGTGAAATAGTTCAATATTCAAAGATAAAAACACTTATTTTCAATCAAATTTATTACTTCTCTAGAATGTTTGTTTCAATCGCTACGTGAGATCTTCGTCATTCTTTAATCAAATTCCATGCTTTGCTAATAATTTTAAATCGTATCATGCTGGTTAATGACAAAACACAGATGCATGATCTTATTATTATTTTTTTTTTGGCAAAAAGCTTTTTTGCTGTTTTTTACTACGCATTCCTTCAATGAATAGCTTTCGAAAAGGAAGGTGCAATTGCTAAGTTTGTTGGGGTGTCGGGCTGTTAGTTAGAATGGCGCCAATTCGAATACGTGCCAATAAATATCTCTTTAATGTTCCTTTTTTTCCCGTCAGATGCTGACATGTGCAGGACTGTATTTAAACAAATGTTTTTTCACATGCACAATTATTGCTTTTTCACGAGTCACCACTCAGTCACACTTTTAATGACATTTATGTTTGCATTGAAAATATGTACGATTAAAAGGGGAGCTATGATCAAATTATCACAACGTTGTATTTAACGAGGTTTTGTTACTGATGTCTTCAAATTACATGCCTTCTCTTGTGCGCTTATTTTTTTCCGTTCTTCTTCATAATGTTCTTTGAAATTTTTTAAGAGCAAAATGCCTGATGAAACGATTCGAAGCACAGTGCGGAGTTCCGCACGGGTCGACTAGTATATAATTTACCATGTTTAATTCATATCAAATAAAACGAAATGAACATCGAAAAAAAAAAATGAACTAAAAAAAACAAAATATGTGATGTGTATAGTGAACGGAAAGTCGGAAAGTGAACTTCATTGACAAATTATTGCTCTGCTCTACGCACACTAGCTTTAGTGAAGGATGCTAGAAAGGGGATACCTTCTCCCGAGTGCAATGTCAACCATCCATAGTCGAGTCACCAGCGTATATGCACCCCCTCCCCCTTTTTTACGACTCTCGTGCTAATAAGTCAACAGACGTCAGACGGGGATCTGAGCTTCTGCCCCTTTCTTTCTTATCTCGTTTCTCGGCGCTTCCAGGTTTCTGTTTCAAGTTTTGCAGTGTTTGTTTCGTCGATTCGGTTCAATTTATAGCGACCCCGATGTTTTCCAAACAAAATGAGACACCAGACTTGTTTGGCGGTTTTTTGCAGCTGGTAACAACACCCTGGTCAAAGGATGCACAAAAATTTAGAAGACCACTTAGCTGGTCAAAGGTTAAGTTTGGGGTAGAAAGGGAAAGGAGACGTGTCATTGTTTGACATACCGAAGCGCGGTTTCTCAAATGTGTTTGCGGCATCTCAAATTTGACCAAAAAAGCGTTACGTTACAGAAAAAAAAGAGGAGGAGTCTAAAAATTAACGTGCAATTTCAAAAGCAAATCATAAGCCAGCATAACGATGGATACTGTGATGTCACTTCCGATAGACCAACGAAAAAAGAAGCGCAAGATGACCAGAAAAAAAAAGACAGAAATAAAAGGACGTTCCGACAAAAATAAAGATAATTTCATGTGGTCTTTTGGTCTCCTTGAGAGTAGGTGACCTGAAAAGCGCTCCTATTTTGGTAAAAATGCTTTTTTGTTACATATTCGATTACGAATATGGAGAGGTGGCTTGAAATGGGAAAATGTAGCAAACCTTCTACATCAAATGAACCTTAGCAATTTTTAACAACTGAATCATCATCAACATCCACGGAACCATCTTCAAAAAATCAAAAGATCGTGATAGGTAAGTACCATTCTGTTGAGTGTAATACATGCAGGGGCTCCCCGATTTTATACTATTCAGGTGGGGTTACTTCTCGATTTTCCGAATTAAATTCCTAATTACCCACATCACTACATCGAATGAGAATATCTTTTTAATGCAATATTTCGCAAAAAACTACTCGAAATTTGAAGATTCGTCAGAAAAATTTTTCTAGGAAAGGAAAGTTAATGAAAGTTCACAGTGACCTCTTATCGAGTAGCCCCTGAATGCCTGCTAATCAGGTATGCTTTACAGTCAATATTTTGACATTATGAGTCCTATGGGAGCTAATGCGTTCAACTTTCTCTTTTTTTTTTGAAATGTTTCAACTTTTATAAATTTTAATGGAATAAATAATGCTCCTTTTAGTTATTAAAGCTTAACAGAAAATTATCCATTAATAATCCTGCTTTACTGAACAAATTTTATTAAAATAACCATTTTAAAACTTATTGTCACGTGTCAGAAAAAAGCAGTTCATTTCTCTATCTCTTCCTCATCGTCCGCTGATCAGAATTCAATTATACACCAAATGCTGTTTGTTCTCTGTGTAGGCCAGTACTTTTCAATCTGTGAGGTGTGCTGTCACTTAAAGAGGATCAGGAGGGGCACTTTCCCTGCTGACTTTGAGAAATTAGAAATTAATGAAATAACATGGGCATGGTTTTTGTTGTTTTTTGGTTTCATATGCATTGAGTGTATGGAGGATTCAACAAAAAAGCAAAATTCTGGTGCATTTGTTACAAAAATCCTGAAAAAATTATGAAAATACTTTAAAAGGTAGCATTATTAAAATATGATATTATGAGAGCTTAATTATTTGTGTCTTATTTTATTTTTGTAGTTGTGTTTTTCGTAGGTTCGTGAATGTCATAACGGTGAATTATATACTTTAATTTTTTAATTAAAAAAAATCAAATTAAACTCCTTCGAATCCAACTTGTGCCAAGAACTTAGAGCTGCAGGGTTTATCACTATGTAATATAAAATTTTAATTATACCGTTGTCGCGGTTTATATGAGATTTCATTCATTAAGAACGGTTGATTCAATTGTCTACTGTTTCAAAATGTTGAAAATTTGGTGCGGCTACTCTTGGTGTGCCGCCCTTCGTCGTGTAAAGTTGAAAGAAGCTTCAGTGCGCTGAGAAAGTTGAAATGGTATCTAAGGTCGACTATGACACAAAAGCGGTTGAATCATGTTGCTTTATGCTACATTCACAAAAACATCTTGGACGAAATTGATCACAAAAAAAAATAGCACGGATATTCGTATCCCATGTGCAGTCTAGAAAAAATGTATTTGTTGGTATTTAATTTTTTTTCTTTGTGTATTGTGTAATTATGTGAATCAAGATGTACCAGTTTAAAATATTGTATTAAATGTAAACCCATTATATATATATATATATATATATATATATATATATATATATATATATATATATATATATATATATATATATATATATATATATATATATATATATATATATATATATATGTATGTATGTATATACACGAGTTTTTCTTAATGCAACTTGAAAATGATAGTCAGAATGGTCCCCCCCCCCAATAAATTTCAGCTGACGACGCCAATGATTATATCAGTCCTCAAAATATCCCAGTCGTCATTTGTGCGATTATGCCCGAGTCGGTGTTTTTAAGGCAAGCAGGATTTACTAAAAGGGATGTAACTCGACGTAATTCGACCTCTTCGAATGGTCACTTTTCTTGACGAACAATCATATTGCCCTTTCTTATCTAGAAGGGAGAAGGGAGCCTAAGGGAGCAGACAGATCTGTGGGGGGTCCAGATCGAAGTCATCGGCGCAATGGCACAGCTGTGTTTTCTTTCTTTACTTTTTTCAAAGTTTCCCGCTTTCACACCAGTGACCAACCCGTAACAAGATAGTTTTATGATGTATTTAGTTAAATAAGTAATTTGGAAAAGGCGGGAATTTTTTTCTTTTTCTTTTTGGTGGAAGAACGAAGAACGTTCGTCATTCTCTGTTTTGATTCCCTCGTGCTCGTGAACGTGCTTTTGCTCTGTGTCTTCAATCAACGACAAGACCATTCTTTTTGAGATAAGTTTAATAATATGTTTTAATAACTTTAATTTTTAGAATTATGCTGCTATCATGGTGTTAAATGATGATATGGTGTTTTGAATATAATAGGTTTAATGGTACGAAGGTATCGCTTTTGAAAATATATATATACTGTTCATTCTTCTTTAACACTCCGTCGGGCGCAACTGATCTATTAGGCACACCTCGAACTCTTTAGTTAGCCACGCCTCCTCAATAGCTCATTGAAAAATGTATATTCATTTTCTCAAACTTATGTTACATTTGAAAATCATGAAAAACTGTTTTATTTCTCTTCTTTGGTGTTTGTAGTTGACAATTTTTTCGTAAGAAAATGTAAACATGCGTAGAAAAGATCAGTAGATCAAAGTGTGCTTCCCAGGCTCAATGCGCCCGATCGTGTTCTACAACATATTGCGCCCGATGGAGTGTTAAACTATATTTCCATTACAGAGAAAAGGGACACCTGTCAGTTCATAGCAAAAACGCTTTATAAAATTACTATAAAAAATTTAAATGCCTCTGATGCGAAAGTAGTTGATTTTGAGTGTTTTCCTTCTTTCACTGGTGCCATTTGTTAGTAATATAATTTACAATTTCTACTTTATAAAGATTGATTTACTGATTAAAGGCAAGCGTTTCATATATAAACTAATTGGGGCAAACCTAAACTGACAGCGTCGTAATGCTATAATTAAGAATTAGATCTGCGTAGCTTTCACAATGCTGCCAGGTTAGGTTTTCCTCAACTATGGAAGTGTTTCAGTTTTATTTTCAGGAGTGTACATATGCCATATTCTGCACACATAAAGAGCGTGTTTTAATGCTTCGAAAAAAAAAAATGATGGTAATGATTTAAAAAAAAAAAAAAAAAAACTAAAAACATAGGCTTTTAGATTTACTTGAAAATTTCTGAAGAATAAGGATTTTCAAATTTTGAATTTAAGAAGAAAATACACTCCAGGAAAATACACTGTCAATAAATCTGGATACTCAGAAATTCTGATGTTTCTTTCATATTTTCTTCATTCTGTAAATGTACTACGAAAGAAATTCATCATGATTCAACTGAAGTCAAAAAATAAATAACTAAATAAAGGAACGAAAATAAAAGGGCTTCATTGATGATTTATTAAATTACCCTCGAAAAATTACTGGCCCTAATGTTACAAAATATGGTCTTAAGAATCGCTTTTTTAAGACTTAAATTTCAGGAAATATTCGAGCAAGGGTCCCCGAACTGTCTTCCTTTAATATTATAAGAAAATCAAGTTTTTTTAACTACACTTAGAAAAAACTTAAGTGGAAGAATAGCCCCTAAGTTAAAAAAAAAATTGCTGAGGCTTTTAAGGCCATAATTTTTGAATAAATATTCACGGAAGAGATTCAGCGCCTCTTTCTTGAAAAATTGTTTATCATGTAAAGTTTGTCTACAATTGCGTTTTTGAAGCTTCAATTTCGAGAATTGGGAACGGGGGGGGGCGGAGAGAAAAATTGATTTCGATCTATTTTTAAAAAAGATTGATCGGGGGCACTCCCTGGGCTCCATCCCTTACCCAAACGTTAATCAATATGGCCTCTAATTGCGTTTGTAAGGCTTCAATTTCTACTACTTTCCGCTGAGACACCTGCACCTTTTTGTCCCCAAACATCAGCAAAGAAAGTCTAAAATTACGTTTTTAAAACTTCAAGTTTCAAAATTTTTCCGGTCGAGGACCCCCCGGACCCCCCTTTACTTATCAGATCACAGGTTTCCTCTTTTTTTTTTTTTTTTTTTTTTTGTTAAGTGCCCCGCGCTCCTAAGACTTTTTTCTGGTTGCGCCACTGAATTACACTTGCATTGGAAAACTGGATAAAGCTGGCATTTTGCTAAATGCCGGAAATCAGGGCCCAGTGGAAATCTCCCCTTGCACTAACTAAATTACAAAAACATATAGTTTTTTTTTTTTTTTTTGTCAGAAATGTCATTTTTCCCCTTTGAATAAGAATATAACTGATCCCCACACCTCTTCCAAAGCTTGTTTTTTTATTCAAAAAATTAAAAAAAATATATATATATGATTTTCTGCATTGTTAATATTAATAAACTATATCGTTTTTGCTGTGTCAATAGAGGGCCTCCGGATCAGGCTGCGCCTGGGGCCTCACAATCCCATGATCCGCCACTGGCTGAACTTACAATAAAGAGAAGTAACTAATGAACTTTTACCTTTGTTCAAGTTATTCTAGTAACAAAAATACACTGATTCCAATGATGAAAATTTAGTAGCATCTAAGAGACACTTCAATATGTTACGTAAAAGAAAATGAGTAAATTTAGAGCATTTCCTCATTTTCAAAAAAACATCTGAAATAGAGGAAAAAATGAAATTTTCGAAAATTTTTGATTTTTTAAAGTACGATTTCGTCATGAAGAAATTCATAAACAATTACTAAATTAGAGCATATAGTTAGTTATACATAGTTTTTCAATCTGAATAATTTTTACTGTTATTTTTTCATTAAAAGAGCTAGAAAAGTGATTTGAAATCTGAAGAAAACTAGCAAAATTTCAATCTTTGTTAATATCTCAGATTCAAAAAAAGATCCGAATAGATTTTACTTTGTTCTTTCCCAATAGAGATTTGTTTATAGAACTTGGAAATATTTATTTTTTTAGTTTACGTTGATAACTTACGGAGTTATTGAGTCACAAACTGGCTGCAATGAACTCTGAAAATTTAGGCTAAGTATCAACTTCTAATTTCAATAACAAAGCAACAAACAGTTTTTAAACTTCCACACTTTGCATTCCCTCATAGATATGCATGGTTTACCTAAATAAAAATTTTCATTGAAATCTGTGACATGTCAGCCACAGCTGATTTGCTCATTTCGCATGGAATGACTCATATACTTCTCGAATTATTATTACTTTGCTAACTAATACCAGAGTTGTTGTGCAACAATCAACTAGTCCACGAAGTGTTTAACTAAAGGGAATTTCCTGCCGATTGAAGAAAACCGTCTGTCGGAGGTCACGTGACATCGATTGCGCGAGTAGTAAAATATGCATCCATTTTCTTGAAAATACTTTCTAGATGTAATAGAAAGACATTACAGAACACACTTTAGGCTAAAACAAAGAATATAGCATTCATCCAGTCTCAAGGGATACAAGTTATGCACTTTTTGGAGAATCATGCAATCCTTGATCCCGAAATCGTGATCATTTAATTACTCATAGAAGAAGTGTTAGATTACTCCTTTAAGAACCGCAGAAATACACAAAGGGTATGAAACATCATCTTTCCGATAAAGAATACATTAAATACCTTAAAAGAACAAGAATTTCTTTATTTTTCTCTAGCGGTGAAACAGTTGAACAAATAATGGATGATCCGACGTTACTTAAAATTCATTGCAAGACTAGATAAAACAGACGTGAAATCATTATAAAACGATTTTTATCAATGTAATCTATTATTTTTGTGTGCTTCTCGTAATATTTTTTATTGTTCATATTACTCTGATGACGATATTCTAGTTCCTTGTAAAGCCCCCGCCCCAACCTTGGGCTCCAAACTAATATTATAGCGGCTCTAGCTCCTTGCTGTCTCTTAGTAATTAAATCTGGCAGCAATTCCTTTGCTGCAATTTTACTAAGCTGTGTGAGGAAACCGGACCGCGGTTACCATAGTTTCAATTGTTTTTGTTTGCAATGTTAAATTATGGCCGCACTTGATTCACTTATGGGGCCATGATTAAATGTTAATGATGATGGCAGTTTGTTGTCATGTTGTAGAAATAGGAAATAAATATGAATTATGCGTGAATATCCTAAAATTTATTGTTACTCACGACACACCTGAAACTTTCTAAGTAAAAAACAGCATGGAACAAGTCGAACCTCCAAATTATTACAGATTTCGGTTCGTATATGAGGTGTAGACGATTTGAAAAACAATCATAATGTTTCCTAGTTTCAATTTCTGCTTTTCAAGCTTTAATTTGTGCTTTGCATCTAAATTATGCTATACGCAGTGGAATCATAATTAAATGAATTTCGACGGAACGAGTTAACAGAACCCACTATATTTTAAGGTGAGTTCAAAGCAATCGCAATTTTTTAATTTAAAAGAAATGCACTTAAATTATAAATGAGTGAAAATATGAACTACAGGATTTTCGATATGATTATTTATGTTATTTAGTGAATTTTGAAATTGCAAAACGGCAAAAAATGAAGCACCTGTGAAAAAAAAAAAATCCATGTTTCAAAAATGACTGTTCGCGTACGTACAGGTAAAAATCTTTACTAATAATAAAGCTGAAAGTCTCTCTGTCCGGAGGATGTCTGGATGTCTGTAGGATGTCTGTGACGCGCATAGCACCTAAACCGTTCGGCCGATTTTCATGAAATTTGGCACAAAGTTAGTATGTAGCATGGGAGTGTGCACCTCGAAGCGATTTTTTCAAAATTCGATGTGGTTTTTTTTTCTATTCCAATTTTAAGAAAAAAAATATCACAAGATGGACGAGTAAATTACGAAATTATTATAATGTGGAATCGTAACACGGACACAAGCCAATTGGCGAGATACGAAATTATCATAACGTGGAACCATAAGATGGGTACAAGCCAACTGGCGAGAAAATTCACCATTCATTATTTGTAAATATACAGGCGAACCAAAAGACCTTTTGATTTTTCTATTACGGGCAAAGCCGTGCGGGTACCACTAGTAAATAATAAAAATAAAAATCTGTACCCCTCCCTCCCCCCCCCCTCCCTTCCCAGTGAAAAAATCTTTTTTTTTCAAAACAACGGTGAAAATTTTCAGTTTGTGTGACATTATGTGTTTAAAAATCCGGTTTAAGAGAAGGATTCAATACTCGAAAAATAAATTACACTGACATTTTTTTTTTTCTCCTTCATTGCGAATTTCTGGAAAGTTTTGTTACAGATCGGTTACTGATTTATTTAACTGATCAGCCATTCACCAAATACTTAGTCCAATTGTTATATGGATATAATGAACTCCCCCCCTCCCCCCACCACCACTACAAATTATGCAAATGGGCACCAAGTAGTTTTTCTGCATTAAATATTAAAAATCAATTTTAAAAAATATATTACACGTAATATACCGACAGTCCGGTTAAACATCCAGGGACTGATATTTCGTCTTTGTTATGGATTCATTAGTCTGGAACAGTCAATGACCGAGCTGAAGGCGAATGTCATCTCATTGGTGATTTCCTTAAAAAATATTTTTTCATAAAAATACACGTGATAGGAAAAACAAATGATGCACCAAGAACGTATTTAATATCTCATTTGCCGATATGACGTAAATGTATGCAGAAACAAATATCTATTCACAACAATGGAAGGGTCAGTGGCGGATACCTTAGATCATTCATTGTCTAAGGCGGATACAACGGGAGGGTCATGGAGGCCATGCTCCTCCCCCCCCCCCTAAACCGTCTACAACAGTATCTGCACACTTTTTCAAACACTTTATGCATAAAATGTAAACGATTACAGTCACTTTTCAATTCATTTATTATTTTTGAAAGTAAATATTTGAACTACTACTTAGTTTCATTGCTAATGATATTAATTTGCAACCTTTATCCCCAATTAGGTGCCTTATTCCTGGCTGATTTGGTGCTTTTTATTGACCCCCAAGCAGTATCAGGGCCCAATTTCCCAATAGGCAGAGTAGGCAGTTACCTGGGGAGGCAAAATTTTCAGGGGCGACAAATTTGCTTTAACAACGTATTTTTTAAAATGATTTTTTTTATTCTGGAGAGTAAAATATTAGCATTCTTTCATTTTTTCACAGATACAATTTTTCTTGTCATTTAATAATGATTACTTTCCCACATCTTATGAAAATCAAATGTTTTTCAATCATGGTAATTGATCGGCGTAAAATAGTAAGTGAAGACAAAAAAAGGGTGTTAATTTCAGAAAGTGTCGTTGCGTTTGTCCAGAAGTCGCAACAAGATTGGAGTTTGATTAAGATTTTAATGCTCTACTTAAGTTTATTCAGTACTGGTTTCTTGAGTGATTAACGTTTATTTTTACATTATTAATATTTAAAAACTGTGTTCTGTTAATATTAAGTCTCAGAGGCAAATAAAAATGGGTGACGAGCGAAAAATGCTGAATGATTTTAAATAAAGGAAACGTGCTGAATTATATACCTAAGGACAAAACGAGCTGATGTGTGCATCACATAGCTTCCCTTTGCTCTAATTTAATGTCATTTCCCCATTACTGGCAATTTTGATGTGATTCAATAGTTTACTCTCTAAATATCACCAATAGTGGCCAAATTAAAGCCAGATTTAAAAAAAATCACCAAATTTGTCGCCAAGTTGGCGACAAAACTCGGCGACTAAAAGATCGGCGACATATCGCCAAGTGTCCGCTAAATTTTAACACCACTTGAGTTTACATCGAAATTAACAATGATTTCCCCCAAAAAAGGGGCAAAAGACCCCTTTAGAAACACTCGAATGCAACCAAAAGGGGAAGTGCACAACTGGACCCCACTAGGAGTCTACGTACCAAATTTCAACTTTCTACGACATGCCGTTCTTGAGTTATACGATATACATCCGCACATACTCGCATACGCACATACATACGTATATACAGACGTCAGGAGCAAGCTCGTTGTAATAAACTCGGGAATCGTCAAAATGGATATTTCGCGTGTCTATACGTTTTTAGGCACTTATCCACGTGTGGTCGAATCGGAAAAAAAAACCTCCACATTCATTCGGGGGTGAGCGAAATGGAAATTAAGGTCGATTTTTGAGTGAACATTTTTTGCGAATACAATACTTCCTTTTTTGTAAAAGGAAGTAAAAAGTAACAGGGGTTAATGGTTATTTACATTCGGAATGTAATCGGTTTTTTTTCCTTCTAAATTCAAAATGTCTTTTTTAGCAAACGATAACAAATAATGAAACAACAAAGAAGTTAGTTATTACTTCCTTTTACAAAAAAAAAAGGAAGTATTGTATTCGCAAAAAAAATTTCACACAAAAATCGACCTTAATTTCCATTTTGCTCGCTCCCGAATGAAAGTTGAGTTTATTTTTTTTAATTTTTTTTTTTCGACTCGACCACACTTGCATATAAACCTAAGAACGTATAAAGGCGCGAAATATCCATTTTGACGATTCCCTAGTTAATTACAACGAATTTTCTCGTGACGCCTGTATGTACGTATATACACTCTGAACATTGAAAATAGCGCCCCAAGACAGAAGAAAGGTACAATTGTGAAATTTTTTTGTATATAAGAAGAGTGGCATCTGATATGCAAATGATCCAAGTCAATGCGCATGACCGTTTACCCTACAGTATCGGTGACATCAGGAAAAAGGTGCTATATAAACCAGTGCATAATTTAAGATTTGTAAATGTTACGATTACATCCGGATTGTCGGAGAACCATAATGAGTGAAGAATGCCAGGTAAACGAGTTAGAACACGTTTCTCACAGTTAAGCGAGTTTGAGAGAGGTTTGATCATCGGCATGAAAATTGCAGGTTGGTCGACGAGCCGTGTTGCTGCCCAGTTGAATCGTTCGGAGTGTCCCGTTAGAAACTGTTGGAGGTAGTGGACACAAGATTGCACCCACGTGCAAAATAAAAACGGGTCTAGAGCGACCGGGAAGACCACGAGAAGAGAGGATGGGAGGATCGTGCGGCAAGCGCTCGTTGATCCCATAGTGGCTCGTTTCACCATACAAGCAGACGTAGGGGTAGCAGTTGTTCCCCGAACCATTTCTTATAAACGTCTTGCGGTAGTAAATCTGCCATCCAAGCGCCCTTTTTATGTACTCCCTTTAACACCAAGGGCCAGCGTTATGTTAACGACATTCTGCAATCACGTCTAGGACCGTTCTTAAATGGCCCTCCGTGAGCAATTTTCCAGCAAGATGTCCAGTCTTCTGCATACAGCTAGAGTTGCCCAAGACTTCTTGCGTCCTTTTGAGACACTTCCATCGCCAGCCCGCTTCGCCAACTTGTCCCCTAGAGGGCATGTATGGCATCAGCTGAAACGGCAGATGCCACCGTGCTACTCTGTGCGAGATTTAGTAGTGGTTGTTCAAAATTTAGGGGCCCATCTGCCTCAGAACAACATCAGACGTTAAATTAGCTCAATGTCGGAAAGTATTGCGTCATGTATTGCAGCAAAAAGGGGTCCAACGCGCTATTGAAGTAGCACTGTATTTATCTCATTTCTCTTGTTTGTCTAGATTTTGGGACCAAGTGTATCTCTCATCTGTATTGTTCCGTACATCAAATTTCAATTCAATCCAATGCTTCCTTCTTGGGGCGTTATTTTCAATGTTCCTGAGTGTATGTGTTCATGTATGTCGCATAACTCAATAACGGCATATCCAAGAAAGTTGAAATTTGGTACGTAGACTCCTAGTGACGTCTAGTTGTGCACCTCCCCTTTTGGTTGCATTTAGGTGTTTCTAAAGGGGTCTTTTGGACCTTTTTGGGGGGAAATCATTGTTAATTTCGACGCAAACTCAAATGGTGTTATAATTTGGCTGACAATGGCGATATATCGCCAGTTTTTTAGTCGCTAAGTTTTATCGCCAACTTGGCGACAAATTTGGCGTGTTTTTTTTTTTTTTTTAATCTGGTTTCAATTTGGCCACTGTTGGTGATATTTAGAGAGTTAACTATTGAATCACATTACAATTGCCAATAATGGGAACATAACATTAAAATGGTGTAAAAGAAAGTCATGTGATGCACATATCAGCTCGTTTTTTTTTTTTTTTTTCTGAAAATGAAGAGGCTGTCTTATGTGAAGCATATACTAACATGCCAAGCATTCGAGAAAAATCTCGGTAACTCTTTATCTCCCCATTTTCTATCATTATATTTTCCCTTATAGGTCTAACTCAAGTCTATATCATTTTTCAGTAATTCATCTGCGTTGCCATAACAAGGAAATGTTTTAAAACTTCAAAAAATGAAAGAGAACATGTTTTATAAAACTGTACCATAAAAAATAGCCATGCTCTATTAATTGATAATTGCAAATAAATATACTCACTAGCGCAGCCAGAAATACCTTCTGGAGGGAGTTTTTTGTTCAAAAATATCTTCTGATGAGGGTTTTTTGATGAAAAATACCTTGTGAAGGGTATTTTTTGATAAAGAAATACCTTCTGGAGGGTTTTTTTTTTTAAATCAAAACAGCCCTTCCAATGCATAAACTACTGCATTAGAATTTGCATTTATGTTAGAACCAATGGCTCTGGAAGGGGGGGTCACCCCCAACCCCCCTTCGATGAGCCACTTAATATACTTATTGTAAATATTTATAATGATGTTATGTGAATCGCTTGATAACCTGCCCAAGAGCAGTACTTGAGCCATGAACCCCTCGATGTACAAAATTAAATAATATAAACAGAGGAGCATCGAAGTAAAATTTTTGGGAGGAGGAAAATTAAAATTTTACCAGATGATAGAACATGAACTTACACGCACGTCTTACATACGTACATAATATCTAATGAGAAGGAGCGTTAGGTATCATTAAAAAATAATTTTTAGAATTTAAAAAAAGAAAAAAGAATATGTTGCTATGTAATTACTAAATTTTCAGAATCGTCAGCAAAATTTGCCGAATAAGGAGTTTTTTGGGAGATTTCACTGACCTCCCATCGAGGCGCCCCTGAATGTGAAACGTCATTATTTCTTCATTGACAGTTTAAATTTCGGGAACACTTTTTTGCGTGTTTTTGACTTGTGGGAGGGGCGGTCATTCTTCAGCATGACCCCTCCTAAAATGGTTTTTTGTATTCGCCCTGGGAAGGGTTGACTTCAAAGCGTGATGCATAAAAACAAACGAGAAAAATAAGTCTACACTGTAAAAAAAATCCGGAAACGTTTCTGAGTATATCGTGCAGCTGCGGTTCATGAAATTTTCAAAAACGTTTCTGAGTATTTCGGAATTCCCTTTCTGTAATGTCCAGAAACGTGTCTGAGTATTTCGGAATCCTCTTTCAATGTTTCTGAGTATTTTGGAATACTCTTTCTTTAATTTTCAGAAACATTTCTGAGGATTTCGGAATCCTCTTTCCGTAATTTCCAGAAATGTTTCTGAGTATTCTGTGCAGCTGTGGTTCATTAAAGTTTCAAAAACGTTTCCGAGAATTTCAGAATCCTTTTTCCGTGATTTTTTGTAAAAGATAATTTTTTACTTTAGTATTGCATACCATATCAGTTTCAGTTCTTTCATATCTAACAGCAATAAAACAAGCAATTTCAGAATCATTCGTGGATTTTTTTTTTTTTTTTTTTCTGAATTTCTAATGACAAATAGCATGGTTAACAGCATAAGATATGCACATTTATAAATTTTTGAAAATTTATGAAATAATATAGTATTTTCATTCCTAATCACAAAATCGTCAGGGGAGGGGAGGGGGGGTACTTTCTCAAAAGTGGGATTGTTTGTTAAACAATCTTAAACTTCAGTTTTTCTCTCAATATTTTCAAGACAAAATTATCAACATATTGTATTTTTAATGCAGAACTTAAAAACATATATTGTATCAAACTTGATAGCTTTTATTTTCGGATAAAATTTGACAGACATTTTGACAGACATTTTTTAATTTGACAGACATTTTGAACTTACCTTCCCTTCGAGTCAAGTCTCTTTCTCTGACGAACAAAGTGTACCGAAAAGTGCAACAGAGAAATTGGTGAATTTAAATATAACACCAAGTCCTCCTGTTTGGAACCATTCGGGTTGATTCTTCTGTTCTTGCCCTTTTCCAGTTCATCACAAATATAAATACTTAATCAAAATAGGTTACTGATTTTATTTCTACAATGCGCGCAAAATGCATTATATATTTTATTTATTAAAACATTGAATTCTATTGCATGATTACTCCATTTCATATATACGAGATTCCCCCCCCCCCACACCATGAGAGTGATGGTGAACCCATAAAATGCTATAAAGCGCCCCCCTTTTTTAAAAAAAAAAGCAATCCTTGAAAATGTCAATGGCAGTCTGCGTGGTGAACGCCCCTCGTCTTCTCCCCATATGTACATTGTATATTAATAACATAGTATTTAAAAAATGATCATTTTTAAAACAATTACATGAAATAATATTTCTTTATTTCGGCTTGTAAATGCAGCTGTTCCATTTTTGCCACTGACTCATTCCTCCTGACTATCCTATATTAAACTAGTATATCCACGAAGGAAATGTTATTTAACGAACAACTGATGTCAAGAAATTTTTTATTGTCAACCACATTTAACAAAATGAATAAGCACATGAATTAATTGCATAACTATGTTACTTACTAATAGACAACTGGGCCATTTTCTAATGGTATAAATATTTTTAAATAAATGAATAAATTATAATAAAAAAGATAAATAATACTGGCACATTTTTTGTGAAGCATATTACAATACTAGAAAACATAAAAATCCGATTCCACGTCTTGCCCGTCGAAAGATTTCCTAGTAAAATTTCTTAAAATCATTTTACTTTCTCTTTATATATATATATATATATATATATATATATATATATATCTTTTTCCTGATTGACTTGTTCAGTTATTAAAAAAAGGGGGGGGGAGAAAATATGGGACTGAAAAGGACCCTCTGCCGAAAAAAAAATCTTAATTTCGTCCTCCGAACTCGAACGAGAATGACTCTCAAAACAATTATCCTCTCTCAAAGTTCCCGCCTACTCGCAAAAAAATCTTTTGCGATAGCTTCATCTAAAACTCAACGCGACGTGTCAGAAGAACAGCTCCTTTTTATGCTCCCAATTCGAGAGTTAGATCTCTGCGGTTGACTGTGAACAGAGTAAAAAATGGCAACAACTGTCACCAAAAGAAAAGGTAAAACTTTGCAGTTAAAAAATATTAATTTATTTGAGTGATTATTGGAGGTGAGAAAATGGTCGTTTGCCGGCGAAAACGTCAATGGAATTAATCTGCCTGAGAAAAAAACTGAGAGGGGGTAAAAAGAATGTTTATGTAATGTATGGAGAGTATTCATATTTAGTTTACATATTATCACTTCAAGGTTTATTAATTGTTTAATAACACCTCTTAAAATCTGTTTTTTTGTTTGTTTTTTTTTTCTAAAATACGAATCATTTGTTACATATTCTGTTAGTAGATGGCGCAACCGTTCAAGTCTTTAGTTTATCTTAGACAAGTAGGGCGTTGAAACATTGTTTTTCATTTCTGTCTGTAAATTTGTACCTTCAAAATAGGGAGAAATTTTTCATTGAACTTTTTCATATGGTAAAGTGAAAAATAAAATGTTTAATTATTGAGATGTTTTCTTTGACAGTTAAATGTTTTTGGTCAAATGAATGAGTAGATAAAAAAAATAATGAATAAATGAATAGATAAAGCAGTAAACGAATAAATAAATTAATAAATATACATGAAAAAATAAATGAATGAAATACTGATTGAATAAGAAAATAAGTGAATAAAGGAAAAAACATGAATTACTTGATAAATGAATACGTAAATGATTTAAATGATTAAGCAACTGAAACAAAATGTTTCACTTTGCTCGCCATGCTTGAGTACAAAATATTTATTAAAATAAAAATAAGCTTAAGGATCGATTTCAAAACAGACAGGGGGGAGGGGCAAACTACTATTCATGCAATTGTGAATTCTATTTAAAAATGTAGAAAACAGAAACAGCACAAATTCTTTCCTTACACAACACAAACACTGGCTTTTAAACATCATTGTTAAAGTTTGGTGCAAAAAGGATTCTTAAAATCATATTCAACCATGAATCAATAATAGATATAAATTAAAATGCATTCAGAATTTGCAGTATTTACAGTAATTTCTACTTTAGTTAAATAACATTGGAATAAATTTCAATGCTGACAGCATATTTCGTGCAATAATGGTATAACATTCTTCGATCAGATTTTGCGCTCACTCTTAAAATCGCTTTTATAAATAATATCGATGTTGTTTAAAAAACGAGCTTTTCAACTTTTTTAGCTCTATTAAGAAAGTTGGCTTGATTTTTGTTTCTCCAGTCTACTGTAAGTACACACCTCCTCCCCCTTCCTTTTTTTTTTTCTTCTTTTTGTTCTTAACTTTGCTGTGACTTGACAATCCTAACTCTATTGCTTTGTGATTGGTAGACGGAGAGTTTCTCGTGATCTTTCAAACGTATGTTATGTTTGTATGCTATTTTCCCCAGAACAACAGGAATTAACGAGTCTAGCTAGGCATTAAAAATCAGATTTTTTCAAAGATCTCATTTCGTTCTGTTTGACCCTTTTAGGACTGTAAGTTATGGAGATATTAATTAAAATGGCAATGATCATTTTTCGCAAATTTGGCTGTAAAAACATATTTGCACTGTTTAATATTTTGGCATCAAATAAATGTAGGGTAGGGCGGGACAAGTTGACAATTTTTCACTTGAACGGATGTAGCTCCTCAACGATAAGTCTCAATCTATTGTTACGCAACCTGATGGATTAGTAATGTGTATCCCTTTTCAAAAGTGTCCTTAGTAATTTCTTGCTAATAGCACACGTTTAAGAGCTACAGCTGTCGAAATGCAAAAAGTCAAACTTGTTCAACGTACCCCATAGATGGGATACGTTGAGCAAGGATATGGGGGCAAGTTGAGCATTTATAATGTCTCAGCCAAACCATAACATAAATGATAACTAGAGATGAAATAAAATTTGTTTGACAATCAACTCTTTATTTATAGTCTTTTAGTGACAAATCAACAAAACTTAAAGGTTTTTTTTTTTGAATTAATTGAAATGGTTTTGGTTTTCGGATGGACAGTTCCGGATTTCATTTTAAAATAAAACCTCGTAAGCCAATCTTTTCCGGCTATCTTATTTGGAGTTCAGTCAGACGGAATTTTAATGTTAAATTTAACAGTACACTCGTAGGCAAAACGACGCACGTCTTTTGGGGAATATCCATAATAAATTGATGCCATTTACAGCAAGGTTTTTTTATTTTTCATTATACAATCCTCTTGTTGGGAAGAAAAAAAAATTGCATAACCCAAGGATGAATCAACACCTTTTAATTCCTTCAAAAATCTTGTAAAAGTCATCCGTTTGATATCGAATTATTTTGCACCGGCATTCACACTTTTTCCCTCATCGCTGACAGCCTTTGCAGCATTATTCAAGTCGTCAGTAGTGTAAGAACATCGTGTAGCTTTCCTTTTATAAGTCCATATCCTAACAAAAGCAAAATATATATTACTACTTTTGTTTTAAGTCGCGGAATTCAGTAGAGCAATACTTGCTCAAATAACCCCAAAACAAAGTCTTAAAATAAAAGTGAGATTACGAAAAAACGGTATGAATTGTACCCAAAATTTCTGTACATATCAAAAGTACAGTAAATTTATGAAAGAATAAAACTTGCCGAACAGAAAACAGATGACATTGGACTAATACAGACGAAAACTTGCGGCAAGTGAGTTTTTTACTTTGTTGTCACAAAATAAATAATGTGTTCATTCATTTGTCGAGCTGCAATTGAAGATCGCGCGATGAGTTCCCCTCCCATAACTCTTTCTTTCCGCCATTTGATGCCTACACGTATGGCGAATAGTTTTCGAGATATATCGATTGCTCAACGTGCCCCAATGGTCAACTAGCCCCACCCTACCCTAATGTTTTTCTGCGCAAAATGGAAATTATTTGGAACTTCTAAGTTAATTAGTATTTAGTTTTATAGCTGTAAGTTCAATGCTTCCTCAAGTTAAATTATTCACCTCTTTTTTTATTTCTTTTTATTTATTATTTATTTATTTATTTTTTAAAATTTCTTTCTCCCCCTCCCCCTCCCATTTTAGCTGATTTTTAATATGAAATATTATTTAAGGATATGCTGTAGCAGTTTACGGAGATTGAAAAAGTTTCTCGGTTTTATACTATTCAATTATAATATAGAATTTTATTTTTTAAATAATATATATTTAACCCTTCCTAAAATTCTATGATTCATTTAATACCACAGTTGTACACATTTTTTAATAAATTTAAATATTTATTTACTTAAAATTTAAAAGTTTATTTTTTGTTGAGTCCTTTATGTGTTATTTTATAACTTTTAAAGTGGTCCGACTTATTAGTGCTCTTTTCGTACAATATTTAGGGTGAATAAAATATCTGAAAAGATAGTATGAAAATTATACAAGACTAACTCTTAGAAACATAGATTAATCAACTGTTATTGTGTAGAAATTCCGTCATACTTACACAGAGCATTTAAAAAAATTTAATAATAAATGAATCAAGTTACAATCCTTTGACTGCGAACGCTTTAATTTGTCAGAATGAAAATCAATTTTCATCTTTTCCTGTTTATTTTTTTTTCTTTTTTTTTAAATTTAAATTAAATATATCTTTATGCAAATAAAACACAAACTTCAAATGTGTGTGTCTGGGGTAAATTCAGAAACTACCGAACCAATTTCGTTGAAATTTTCAGTTTGTTTTGGTTGGTGCTGGGACGTTTGTGGATCGTTTAGAAAAAAAAAATTCGATGAATAGTTCTTTTTTTATTTGAAATTTAGTTTTAGGATCCAAAAATGGCTCCTTCTACACGAAACTCATCGTATCGGCTCGATTTTAGTTTCATTGGAAATTCCATAAAAATACCCTCTTAGGGGATTTTCTACCTACGGTACAGAGGAACGAAGGGCCTAAATTAGTCACGAAAAAAGTTATAAGCATTTTAAGTAAGGGAAAATCGATTTTAAATTCTACGTTTGAAGTCGTCTGCGCCAGATATTGATATTTTTAATGGATCGAATTGAGCTGAATAAATGCCATGTTGTTGCCCTTTTTGCTCAAGTGTGGACAAATAAAATTAGTTAATTGTTTTTAGGGTTCTGCGATTATGGGCAGATTTAAAATTTTCCCTTCTGATTATTTTTGTTATTTAACGTCTATTTATTTGTTTGCGCAGCTTAAAATTTTATTTTTAATTTATATAATAGACATTTTATTACTATTTTACTTAGTCTAATCAGGACTAAAAATTTACTCTTCTTATGTTTTTTAATCATAGTCTGAGTGGATTTTTTGAACTGGCGTCCTTATTCCAATGAGAAGTTTTGGGAAATATTGTCCTTATTCAAAAGGGAATTTTTGGTTTTGATTTTTCAATCCTATTTATTATTATTATTACTTAAAAAATATACTGTTGATGCTATTTCAGAATTTTTCTTCATTCTGAAAGTGGTTTTTGGAATTATTTTTTTTATTGAGATATATTTTTAAAGCAACGGTTGAAGTTATTGGAAATCGTATACCCGTATTCTATCGGGGAATTATGCAGACTAACTTCTATCTTCTAATTTGGTTTTCCAGAGACTCTTGTCTTTATTCTGACAAAAGTTTTTAACGGAACCGTCGATTTTTGTTATGAATCGTTGTCCTCAAATTAATTGTCGTTTTTAGTGATTATTGTTCCCATGCTAATGAGGTTCTTTTTCCTTCAGACTAATGCAGAGACGTAACTAGAGGGGGCAGACGGGGCTTGCGCCCCGGGCGCCAGATTTAGGGGCGCTAAACTAACGAAGTAAATGCTCAAATTAATTTTTGTTAAAAAAAAAAGCAATTCAAAAAAAAAAAACTCTCTGCGGTTGCAGACAGAAAGCTTGCATGGTTTAATGGGATAAAGAATTGTAAAGATAGACCGAAAGAAAGCGAGTATGGCGCAGTAAATAGCATGAAAGTATTTTCATAGAGTAACTAGTACTTGTTATATCTTATTTGAAGAACCTCCCTCTTGGAGGAGGAATACAGGAGCAAATCTATGAGAAGTACAAAACAGCGGAAATGCTCAAATATCATTTTTCTACAATGAAACGTCATAAAGCTGCCAACATGATGTCTTCCTCTCATTTACAAAGACGAGAGCTTGTCTACCCCATTGGCCTAAGAGGAAATCATCTGTTCCATTGGCCTAGTTTAGTTTACAATTTTTCTTATTCTTGGGGGAAAATCTCGCACTATAATAATGGAGATTTAATTTAAAGTGCGAGAGGCTGCCCATTTTTGTTTAGAAAATACTAAGGTTTTTAGCGATAAATTCAGCTAAAATGAGAAATTTTAAATTAGTTTCGACATATTTTTGCCTCCCACACAATATTTTATATGCTTAAATCATCTACTTCAATTAATGTGTTAGAAATCAACTATTTTTTACACTTCTCAAATTTTGCTTTGGTACTTTTGATGCATATTTATATTTACAGCAGAACCTCATTTATCTGACTCCCGTTTATCCAGACGTACGGCTTATCCGGATCAAATTTGTAGAGTTAAAAAATATATTCACAAGAACGAAACTATAAATGTGCCAAACATTCGCTTATTTTGATTTAATACACAACTGCTATATATAAGTCGTGCAACAAATTATAGTCATCTATTGAACTACGTGACGTATTTGGAGTGTCAGTTTGACACCACTGCCAGCTGAACTATTAATGATTATGTATTTGCGAGTAACAATTCTATGCAATTTTGCTGCAAAAGATCGTTTTCCCCTGCTAATAAAAGATAAGTCTTCTTATTTGTGAATTAATTAGTGCTTATTATCAGTACTATCTGGATTTTCATTTATTCAAATTGTCTTCTGTCCAAGTTAGTCCAGATAAATAAGGTTGTACTGTAAATGGAAATAACCTGAAAAGAAACTCACTGAAAACATGTAATGTTAATGTGTTTAAGATTTGTGTTTTTTTTAAAAAGGTAATAGAAAGAGTTTTGATATGGAGCACATTAGATATCTGTTTTTCCAAAAAATGTTTTTCAGATGTATAACTAAATACCAGAGGTGAGGAACGTAAGTCCTTTATAAAAATTAGCTCTTGTAATAATTAATATTTAATTATACAGATTGCGACAATTTAAAATGTGTTGCATGTAAAATTTCAAGGTAATGTTTAAATAAGACAATCTGTTCAATTCGAGCTATTGTAAGTTGTCGGATTAAAATCTATATACTAAGTGTAGTAGCAATATTCAATTAATTTCACGTGAGAAACAAAAATAAATAGCCCACTAAATTCTTCATTGGAGTAAAAATTATTTCACACGTTGTTGCGACACATTGTTGAATACTGCTATTTTTCTTACAAATTTCTTCATAGTAGTATAATATAAATACTTAAAAATAAATAATTGAAAACATTTCTGTTTTATTGTTTTCATTTAAAGTGGTAATTTTAAATTCGCATCTCGATACATTTAAAAAAGAAAAAGTAACGTCAAAGAAATTGTGAAAAGATGCCTGTGGCGGGGCTACGTCCAGGAGACCTCAGAGCACCTAGCCTTAAAATTTTGTACAAAATTACTTCGAGCCCCAAGGATTTGAACCTGCGGTTGTTTTCTTTAAATTTCTTATTAAGGTTTTTTTTAAATAATTTTTTAAGCTAAAATTTCCCATAGATTGCCTTTCAAGAGATGAAAGATTTCTCACATCCCTTAATATTTCATGTTGTTCCAAAAAGATTTTTTCTGCATCAAATAAAGCTTGTAACAATTTTATCAACAAATTAGAACAGCAGATATAAGGGTTTTTATTTTAGCGAAAAGTCCTATGTTCAGTCCGGAGCTAAAGAGCAAAATATATTATTAGAGACCACGAACTTAAAAGCAGTATTTCAAACGTACAAAACTGCCGTTTTGCAATGCTCAGGAGCCCCTTCAGCACCAGCGCCTATAGCTGTGGAAGTTGGTTCAAGTTCCACAATATTATGGCGCCACAAAGTTATAGGCGCTGGTGCTGAAGGGGCAATGCTCAGGAACCCCTTCAGCATCAACGCCTATAGCTGTGGAAGTTGGTTCAAGTTAGTTTGGAACGAGGGAAAATGCCCTTCAAAGCGATTATTTTTTTCAAATATCATCTCATTTATGCATATTTCAATCAAATTATTTTTATATTTTCGGGTAGGAGTGGGATTGTGTTCAAAAAATTAGCTCTTCACTTAAACTCTATTTTCTATGGGAAAGAGAAGGGAATTTTCACTTTGTTCGAAACGGAACAAGTAACGTGTTTTTCAATCTGATTCTTTCTGACAGACGATTTAAATCTTCGCGAATCAAACAGTGAATCAAACATCAACTTCGCAAAGCAATCTTCGGGGGTTGGTATGCATGGAGCTATGAGTAGCTCCATGTTGGTATGCGTAAGCACGCCCTTATAGCAAAATGAACTAAAAAGTAAAAAAATAATCTTTGAATTTTTAAATTGAAAAAAAATATCTTTGACAGCTGGAAAAGTATGGTCAGCAGCGAGAGGATGTCCAATAGTTAAGCATAACTTAGTTTTTTTTAATTACTTTAAAATAATAGGAATAAAACAATTGGTCAAGCAATTAACTTTAACGTTAAAAAAAGCGTGGGGGGGGCTTGATATCAGATGTCTTAGATTTCTCTTAGGCGTTAACGTTTTGCAATGATGCACAATAATTGCAAAAATGTAAATGGAGAGCACCCCACGCTTTTTTTACATTAAAGTTAATTGTTTGGTCAATCATTTTATTCCTATTATTTTAAATTAATTTTTAAAAAATAACTTATACTCAACTGTGGGACATCCTCTCGCTGCTTACTATACTTTACATTCAAATATTATTTTCTACTTTTTGTTCATTTTGCTACAAGAGCGTGTTTATTTAGTTTTTTTAATTTTTTTTAAGTCTTACTTGGTTATAAAAAAAATATTTATTTTGAAATACTTCAAGATTTTCTTTTTAATTTGTGAAGTTTCACGAAAAGCGACTAACATAGACCGTTACATAGATACACATGTGCAGGCGAAGCTGATAAAAGCGTGTTTAAAAAAATAAAATGCCGTTACAACCTATAATGTTTGAGAAAAATATGAGATACAAGTATGACGTCACCCCCGGCGTACGAAAAAATGCAGCATAAAATATCTACATTGCATATGCGTGCATAAATCGTGTTGGTTATCAACCTCACCCCGTTGGGTTATTTTTAAATTTAATGTACTCTGAAGCACAAAATTTGGTTGTGTAGAATAAATGCCACTGTTCTATCTCATTGGGGACATTAAAATGCCGCCAAACGTCCACTATTACTAGCTTTTTTAAATAATTTTTTAAGCTAAAATTTCCCATAGATTGCCTTTCAAGAGATGAAAGATTTCTCACATCCCTTAATATTTCATGTTGTTCCAAAAAGATTTTTTTCTGCATCAAATAAAGCTTGTAACAATTTTATCAACAAATTAGAACAGCAGATATAAGGGTTTTTATTTAAGCGAAAAGTCCTATGTTCAGTCCGGAGCTAAAGAGCAAAATATATTATTAGAGACCACGAACTTAAAAGCAGTATTTCAAACGTACAAAACTGCCGTTTTGCAATGCTCAGGAGCCCCTTCAGCACCAGCGCCTATAGCTGTGGAAGTTGGTTCAAGTTCCACAATATTATGGCGCCACAAAGTTATAGGCGCTGGTGCTGAAGGGGCAATGCTCAGGAACCCCTTCAGCACCAACGCCTATAGCTGTGGAAGTTGGTTCAAGTTAGTTTGGAACGAGGGAAAATGCCCTTCAAAGCGATTATTTTTTTCAAATATCATCTCATTTATGCATATTTCAATCAAATTATTTTTATATTTTCGGGTAGGAGTGGGATTGTGTTCAAAAAATTAGCTCTTCACTTAAACTGTATTTTCTATGGGAAAGAGAAGGGAATTTTCACTTTGTTCGAAACGGAACAAGTAACGTGTTTTTCAATCTGATTCTTTCTGACAGACGATTTAAATCTTCGCGAATCAAACAGTGAATCAAACATCAACTTCGCAAAGCAATCTTCGGGGGTTGGTATGCATGGAGCTATGAGTAGCTCCATGTTGGTATGCGTCAGCGAGCAGGGGCAGTGCCACCTGATAAAAACAAAATAATGCAACAAGTTGTTGATTACTCTCTTTTGGAAATACAAAATAGTTTTCCTTGAAACACTTCGTATGTAAAATAATAAATGAAATATTTAATGATTTTTACCCACTATCGAAATTTTTAAAAATGCAATCCAGTGATAAAACTATAACAACTTATAACTGCGTAAAAGTCGCATTTATAGGCTTATCAACACATGCGGCCTCTTTATAACTTCCTAATTTAAATTTATATATTTAAAATAATAACTTTTTGATATTTATTTTTATGAGGAGGGGGGAGGGGCGCCGAAACGAGGTCTTGCCCCTGCTCGAAAATGTCCTAGTTACGTCCCTGGACTAATGTCGGTTTTGTAGTGAGAATTTCTGGGCGTTTTCCTTATTGATAACTGATGTCCTTCTTTCAAATGAAAATTCATGTTTCTGTTGACGATATTTCAAAACTGTTGTCTGAATTTTAAAATGTCACAGTTTTGGCTATATTTCTCCTTATTTATTCAGGGGGAAAGTTTAGGCATGCGTCACCCGACCTCAGTTCCATTCTTTGTCAAGGAATGGTGTAACAATTGAGGTATCTCACGCAGTATGGATCATATTTTAATAGAGGTCGGGATTTTAGAAGGCAACGCTGACTATACTTTAGAACTTTTGTCCTCATTCTTTTAGGGAAAAATGTCCTTATTCTACGGGCAATTTTAGGGACCTGTTTTTAATGTCCTTACTTCTATGAGGGTTTTTAGGATGTTGTCATTATTGTGACTGAAATTTTACCTTAAATTTCTTCTCTTTTAACGCGCCTTAAGGTTGAACATGCGCATTGGACATCGCTTTTATTTTCGAGGCAGACCGTGCAACGCCGGGCAGTTAGTTGTGTATTAAAATCTGTGAAATAATGCATAAAAAATCGGTATTATAAGTCAGCATCAAAAGCTGTCCCTCCCTTTTATGGATTATACATTTAAGCGGGAGGGGGGACGAAACCAATAAAATTCGGATTGCATTGCAACATAGATATGCTCAAAAAAAGTAAGAAAACTTTGAAAATTTGGTTTTGTTCTTTTTTAGTGCAACTTTAGGCGAAATTTGAATTTCCTATTTTGGAAGCACAAATTTCTCGCACTTTTTAAATTCTCCTACAAGTCAAAAGGTCAGCTTCTTGTACATTAGAGGAATTGTATTTGAACTTCTCCGAAGTCAATTGAAAAGTCTGTAATTAGCTTTGAAAAAAAAAGTGAGGTTCGGCGGTACTTTTTTGTTTGCTGCCACTAAAGGGCTTTTTTTGCGTTTTAAAGGGATAAAGTGTGTTTTCCCCTGACTTTTATTTTTTCACGTTTTCCTTTATCTTTCTTCCGATATGTTTTTGAAATTTTTGATCACTGATTCTCACTTTATTTAAAGTTTTCCATTTTGAACCACTCTTTTTACTTTCTTCTATATCTAATATATAGAAGAAAGTATTGGATTCGTGCAAATTTTCGAATTTTGACGGATTCGAACGTTTTGAGGTGTGCTGAGTCCATTTCGACCATTTTTGGAAAATGTCTGTCTGTCTGTGTGTGTGTATGTATGTGTGTGTGTGTGTGTGTGTGTGTGTGTGTATGTATGTGTGTCACGTCTGTGTGTGACCAGTTTTTTGTGGCCGCTCTACAACAAAAACTACCGCATGAAATCGAACGAAATTTAGTACACATATGTGCCCCTATGTGAACTTGTGCCCATTAGTTTTTGGCGCGAATTCCTCCAAGGGGGGTGGAGCAATGGGACGTTTTTCGAGTTACGCGTGCTTGCTATTCCTCAGGAAGTTACTGGCGGAATCAAACAAAATTTGGTCCATATGTTGGTATTAACAGGAACAGGTGCTGATTCAATTTTGGTGTCAATAACTCAAACGGGGGTTGAGCTATAGAACGTTTTTTGTCGTCAATTGTGACTGCTGTATCTCAAGAAATAATGAACGGAATGAAAGAAAAATTTATCGGCAAGTAGCCCTTAGTGGGTATAAGAACTGATTTTATTTTTGTGTCAACAGCCAATCACCCGTTCTTTTTTTCCATTTTGAGTGCCCTATCTCAAGAAGTAATGCTACGTTCTGGTTGAAATTTGGAATATATGTGAATCCATATGTAAACAGGCTTTGGTTCTATTTTGACGCCGATCGCTCCAAGAGGTGTTGATTTTTTTTTTTTTTTTTTTTGCGAATAAAAATATTTTTATTAATGCAACAATAAGAAAGATAAATCGTAATAGATTGTCGTCTGCGTATTTCTCGTGATTTTAATTGTATGGAAATGATAGGAAATATTATCTCAATGATTTAAAATTTTTAACTGTTGCCATCTTATGTTTGTTAACAAATAAAATATTTGTAATTCATTCAAGCAAGGCTTTTAAAATAACTTTCAATTTTCGCTCTTTGCTTTGCTTTTGCAATAATTCAGACATTGGGATAGTCGTCAAGTTTTTGCATGCGTCATTTTGTTTTTGTTGGGAATATTGCTTCCTCGTCAAGCATGGGGAGGGATCAGAAAAAAAAAAAAAAAAAGAAAAATATAGAAGAAAGTTTCGTGATGGCCACAACATACTAGTTTTATTATTATTATCTGTGTTACAAAAAGGCAGCCACAAGTATTTCCTCCCAAATATAACCAAGTTTATCTTTTACGTTATTTACAAAGATATATCTGATAACAGAAACAATAGAGTAAAAAATATCAGATGACCAGATGGCATGTATCTGATACAATCTTCTGTTTGATAGAGAATAATTTGGAGCATATTTGATGATTTCGTACAAGAGTTAGGTTATTTTAATTAGTGCTTTTCAAAAAACTTGTGCTACCTGACATCAGAATAAATATTTATCATATAAAGAAAATAATAAGTAGCTAATAAATAATGAGACAACTAAACAAAAGAACTAACGTACAAGTGGAAATGGTTTCAGGTAAGTCTTTCCTTTTCCGCAAAAAATACCATTATACGATATGTATAAAAATTATGTCTTCAATAAGGATTTAATTTTTCAACATAATGTAAGCTTTCTTATAGAGTTTTGTTTCATAAAAAGATAAAAAAAATGCCGTAACTATTATTTTTAATATTTTGTTCTTAATCTTTTAAATGATATTATTCGTACATAACTATTTTATTGTTAATATATTAAATTTTAATGTGTTAGTTTATAATTCAAGCAAACGAATTTTGTTCAATATAAAATTTTTTGCACCGTTTATGAAAACAACACTAAATGCTATTGTTAGTTTTGAAACTGAGTAAAAGTCTTGAAAAAAATCCTTGAATGAAATTATCGCGTATTTCTTATATGTTATGGTATCCTGACTTAACAAAATATTGGTAACATTAACTTTGAAACAATATCAAGAATATGAAAAAAAGAATAATTTTATGATGAAATCTTTTCCGGTGTCCCCTATTTTTCCCGACACGAATCCCCCCCCCCCCCTCCCCTGTTTTCGGTTTCAACTAGTGATGGGCATAATCGAGTTCTCATAATCGAATCACTCGATTATTCAGGTTCATTCGAGAACTCGATTTTTACATCTCGAGTTCTCGATTAACGCATCTCGAGATCTTGATTATCTCTTTCCGAGTTCTCGAGCAATGGACTGCTCGAGTTCTCGATTATCACTTTCTGAGTACTCGAGCGATCAACTGCTCGAGTTCTCGCTTTGTGAACTTCTCGAGATGTTGAGTTCTCGAGATGTCTATCACTCGAGCAGTGTATTTCTGGATCGATTTGATAATCGAATGAACCTCTCAATTGTTGTCTCCTGAAGTGATTCAGTTGCAGGGGCGGATCCGTCATTCAGGGGGTCAGAGAGCTGGTTTTGAAAAGTTATTGTTTTTACATATGAATGGGCATGGTTTTTGTTGTTTTCCGAAAAAAAATTGCATTGAGTATACCTTTGACCTTTCCCCAGAGAAAATTGAAATGAGGGGTGGCGCTGAGAAGCCTACAGGGGAAGTGGTGTCACGTGGCGCATACTGCGTCTCTGAAATTCTTAATGTATGTTAGCCTTTTTTCAGGGAGTATCGGTCTTGAGGGCGGGGGGGGGGGGGGGTCCTCCAGAGTAAAAAGGTGCACCAGCACATTTGTGGAATAGATGCCGCTGTGATCTAAATGGTGTTATGATCAAATAAATGCCTCTCGAATGTTTCCTTCGAATAGTGTTATAATTAAATGTGTGCTATCGAAATGCTTGATTATCGAATGATTAGCATTGAGTATACATCCTTTGACCTTTTTCCCAGAAAAATTTGGAATAACGGGCTGTCCCTGTAGGCTGATGAGCCCACAGGGGAAGTGGGTCACTTTGGCGGATACTGCGTCTTTGAAATTCTTGATGGATGTTAGTCTTTTTTTAAGGAGTATCCTTCTTAAGGGGGTTAAGGGGGGTCCCAGAGTAAAAAACACACACAATTGTTTATTAATTTCTTAATGAAACAAGTGGTTTACTTCTCGTGTAATTTATTCGTAAGGGGTGACAAAAAAAGGGGGGGTTAATGACTCAAACTGCGTGATTGTAGTTTTTCGGGGACTTTGTTTCTTTTGGGGGGCATTGCGATTGGGGGAGAGCTCCGTAGGTGGTGCACCATTGCTCTTGAGAGGGATGGATTTGGAATGGTTTTAAAATCGAATGATTGCTTCTTGCGTGCGTTATTTGAATGGGTTATTACTGAATGTCGAATTTTCGATTATCGAGTGATTCCTTGATAATCGAACGATATATTTGTGAACGAAAATTATTTAAGAATTATATGAGCAGATCGGCAAGACATCTGAATTGTGACCGGAGGGTCCCGGGTTCGATCCTCGCTGGTCAAAGATCCACCATCTTCATTAATGGTGGCTGGGGGATGTTACACGTCCGGCGTGTGGTAACAAAGTCCTCCAAGTGAAACAATACCTCTGGGGTGCTGGACCAGGGATTGCTCGGGTTCTTGTCTGTTTTACAAATCAGAGCTGTCTTAAGGGTGCCTCTCAACTGCACCACAGAGAAATGGAACATCAAAACTTCAATGGTGCAGTCTGCGCCATGGACTGCCCCCCCCCCCCACCGGCCCTCTTGTTGGCATCCCTGTATCTATATATATAAAAATGGATGTATGTTTGTGGGTATGTGTGTATGTTCCTTATACAAATCCACAGTTTTCGACAGATTTCTTCCAAATTTGGCACAAAGGTAAATTGTTGCTTAGGAATTCATATAGGTGGGTTTTTGGAATTTTAAAAAGACCCAAAGAGGTCCAATTTCATATTTTGAGTCATAAAACTGCTTTTTTCTGCACGAACTAATTTTTGTATTGTTATGAATTTAGTCTAAATGAAAAGCCCGTAAAAAACTGCCATACATGCAATTTCTTCAAAGATTAACTTTAATCGTTAAATTTGTGAACCTTGGTTCAAAGCAAATGAAAACGGTTATCAACATATAACCACCAGGAGCTATTTTAAATGCAATTAACACAAAACGTATCCTTTACGATGGCCGTCAATGCCGTTTAGCGACGAGCGTTAAGGGTGCTCTTCACTGAGAGTCTGAAAGATTCGGATCTAATGTTAACCTACGGGGAAAGTTGGAGCTTGTTTTACAAAATTCCTTTGAAGTTTTCGGGTCAATTTTTTTTCTGAGTATTTTTCAAGCCTATGTCAGTGTATTTTAGTTTTTATTTTTTTGATACGTCCATTCTTCGATTTTTTAAAATTCGAGAAAAAATGAATTTCTTCGAAAACGAGGTACTGTTGGAACTTTCGCTCTGTAAAAAAGCTGCAAATCGTGCTATCGAAATTTTAAGAACGCCCCAACACGCAAAATATTTCCACCTCTCTTTTGAGACTAAGTTTGAAATGATGCGACCATTTCTAAAAAAATATCGGAGTTCCAACCATCTGAAATATTTTCGAAAAAGCTCAATTTCTCTACTAAGCCACGCCTCCCACCAGTTCGTCCTTCCTTGGGGGGAAAAACCGGGTGAGGTGTATAAGATTTACAATCATTAGCGCAAACGACCGTTTCCATTTACTACTCCCCTCTTTTCCGGAGGCATTTTTCAATGAAGGAATGAATGAGTGCTTTTGAAAGTGAATCCACATGCTTGGAAACATCTTCACGATTTGATTTGTGTTTAGAAAGGATATAGTTTTTAAAGAGTGCTTCTGGAGATAATTCTTGTGCTAAATGACCTCCTGAATCCAAATATGACCACCTTCTTCCATTCACACGTCCCGCTTTTTTGGAAATGTCGCCCGAAATTTTTTTCAGTTTTTGACAGTTTCATAGCCAGTATTTTTATCTGGAGGGAAAGGGATCGTTATATTATACATTAATACTTTTCTGAGGGGCTAGAGAGGTGCTAAGTTTGTACGCAAGAACATATGGAGGAAATTGGTTAACTCATGGGGGGTATTACCACTTATTATATTTTTAAAATCATCAAAACCCATCCTTTTTTCTAGGGGTTTGTTTTACAATTTCCCCCCCCCCTTTTTTTGGCATAAAACCAGAGTATAGGACTAACACCTATAAACCCTATATCCGAAAAAAAAAAAAAGATTCACGTTGTAAATTTAAAAAAAAGGAAGTATCGCATTTTGCGTAAAGTTGCATCGCAGACCTTCAGTGAAGAACCTTTCCGTGTTACTCAAATTAATTCACGGATATAATTAAGATTAAAATGATCTTAAGTATGCTTGTAATATAGCATTAATGAATATTTCTATTTCTGGGGATGCACTACTCCCATTACTTTTCACTATATCAAGAAAGCATAAACAATGGAGGTGGTGCATTCAAAGAAAGATAAATATGTATATTAATGCTATTTTATAAGCAAATTTAAGGGTGCTTTTCACTGAGAGTCTGAAAGCGTACGGATCTAATGTTAACCTATGGGGAAAGTTGGATGAAGGTTTTACAAATTCCTTTGAAGTTTTCATGTAAATTTTTTTCCGAGTATTTTTCAAGCCTCTGTCTGTGTCGTGTACTTTTTGCTTTTTTGAAATATCCATTCTTTGATTGTTTAAAATTCGAAAAAAAAAATGAATTTCGTTGAAAAAGGTGGTAGGTACTGTTCGACATTTTGCTCCATAAAAGATCTGGCAAAATATTTCCAGCACTCTTTTGAGACTTTGTTCGAAATAATGCGACCATTTCTAAAAAAAAAAAAAAAAACCGGGGTTCCAAAACCGTATTCCAGATACTTACTAAATATTTGGAATCTATTTTTGTCTATATTATACTATGTTACTACAAATGTAAACGCATAAAATGCTTTCCACAGCTCAACAAACATTTTTAAAAATAATTTCTCGAACCAAACTCGAAAAAAATTCTTTACAAGGTATGTACACATTGATCATGTAATTCATAATACAGTGAAATCCAGTAACAATGAACTTCAAAATCGTGACTGAAAACTTATTTGGTTGAAACGGGTATTTCCTTATACCGATATTCGTTGTAACAGGATTTTACTGAATTTTTCTTTTGAAAATTTTCTAAGGAGAAAAATTATACATACCTGCATTTCTTTAAAGCATGAATGAGTATAAAAAAATTGTTTTAAAGCAGGGGTGGGTTCCCAGGGTCGTGACCCCAAATGGGGTCGTGTAGCGTTTCTTATTCGGTCGAAACATTATTCCTACCAGAGTATAGTTAGATGTGAATCGAATCTAACATAGCAGTTTTGTAATCTGATCTAACGTAGCTTTCACAATGTTGCCAGGTTAGGTCCACACCTAGCGATACTTTACTAACATGTAGGCTACGGGATCACAGGTCCTTTACTTGGTCAAAAAAGGGTCGCAACGTGCAAAAGATTGGGAACCACTGGTTTAAATTTACAGATAATTAGAGAACTGATGGGGGAAGGGGGAGAACACTGACCATTTTGTTTTAGACTGGATGAATACACAATGTTCTAAGAATCTTTCGGTAGTCGTGTTACACTGAAATTTTCATAAGCTCAGACAAATAATTTGTCTGACGTCTAAAACATTTCCCTGAAACCTAAGGTTTTTCAATTTTAGCCGGTCTTTATCTATATATATATATTTCTGTGTATGCATTGTGCAGTCGCACCTGTTCATAGAGAAATCTAAGGAACAAAATAACAATTTCGTTTATAGCCTCAATTTCGCTATAAAAGGTAAACAACAAGAAGGGAACTGAACCATAAATACAATATATACGGCTTGAATATTAGTTCAGACAAATAATTTGTCTGACGTCTAAAACATTTCCCTGAAACCTAAGGTTTTTCAATTTTAGCCGGTCTTTATCTATATATATATATTTCTGTGTATGCATTGTGCAGTCGCACCTGTTCATAGAGAAATCTAAGGAACAAAATAACAATTTCGTTTATAGCCTCAATTTCGCTATAAAAGGTAAACAACAAGAAGGGAACTGAACCATAAATACAATATATACGGCTTGAATATTAGTACGAAAAACCAGTTGAATTTTAATTCAAAATGTCAAAGGTGAAAGTTTTTTAATATCCTGGATAAAAAAACAAATACAAAGCCACAAGTTTTCAATCAAGCAATGCATTTTCTACACTTATAATTTGTAGTTCAACAAAAGAATTGTTTCAGATGGGTGGAAAAACTTTTTGTCTATAAGTAAATTCAATCCGTTGAAATGGAATCCGTAAATTCAACCGTTATTGAAAAAAATAAAAAATAAGTGAATAAAAAATAAATCATTAAAAATCTTGTTATCGAGTTACATTTCGTGTCGAAATGTAAGGCAAAAAATATTCATTTCAGCCTTTCACGCTTTCACATTTACATAAATGAATTTGTTACTCTATCTATTAGCTACTTCATGTACATTAACATTGTTTACATATTATTGACTGTTGATCAGGTACTCATAACCAGTAAGTGTCTTCACACTTCTCAGTTATACTCAAGAATCGCTTCTCGTTACTACTCCGGAAATCGCTTTTTTCGAAATGGACTTCACTATAACTTACTTACTTACTACTTATTACACATGCATTTTCTAGCCGCTTCAACGTAAAGTACTTCCTTCGCTCGTATGGTTGCCATTTTGAGGCGCACATTACTTCTTTAGTCTCCTGTATTCATTTGGTGTACTATACGTTGTTCCAGTTGGAAGCGTGGTCGTCTGTGAGCTTACATTTTTCTGGGAACCGGACGAAGCTCGCAAATGAATTATCGGCATAGAAGAAATAACGTAAATGCTCGTCTCAAACTTTATGCGAAAAGAAAGAAAAATAGCGGAAAGAACTTGGCAATTTGGAGAGAAAAGTAAGCATTTCATTTATTTACTTATTTTACCCAATTTATTAGTTAATTATCAAGTAAAATATAATGCATAGAAGCAAAACCATAAAAAAGCATTACATACATATATATATATATTTTTTTTCTTTTTCATATTTCAGAAAAAAACAGAACTGCCAAAGCAACAATCCTGAGGGTGACATAGGAATTTCATCAGAAAAAAAGAATGAAGACCTAATGAATGGTAGGCGAATAGTTGACATTCGATTTTTCATCAAATCTCTTCAAGAACTAAATGCACATAGCTCTCTTGGTTGCACGTTTTCAGACATGGATATTGTCTCAGAAAAAAGATGCGGTCTGAGAAGTGGCATTAAATTTAAATGTAAAATGTGTAATTTCACAAAATTGGTATGGACAGAGAAATCTCCACACGATAAAATGAGTATTAATGCAGCTGCCGTAACGGGAGTAATAGCAATAGGTGCTGGGCATTCAAATTTGGAAGAATTTCTTTCTGTAATTGAAATTCCAACGATATCCATCAATACGTTTCTCAAAGAGTATGACATTATATCAAAAGCTTGGGAATCAACTGCTTTGAAAGAAATGGAACTCGCTGGAATTGAAGAAAAAGAAATAGCAATCCGTGATGGAAAAGTAGACGCTGATGAAGTTCCATGTATAACAGTGATAGCAGATGGCAGCTGGGCAAAACGGTCATACAGATCAAACTATTCATCTTTATCAGGAGTGGTAAGTTAATTTTTTTTCCTGTATATATTTTATGCATTCTTCATTTTAGAAATTTCTTTTTCATAAATAATTCTAAAAATTAGTTCTAGAATCAAAAACAAAACAAAACAAAACAAAAAAAAAACGCCTAAAATACTAAATATACAAGATGTATATGTTTTTATACTCACAATTTTTAATTGATCAAAACGAAAATGAAAATTTTAATCATTAAATTGCATATGAATTGATAAATAGCTATCATTTCATTTAGTTTTAATCAGCTTATTTTGTTAAATTGAAATGGAGGATCTCAAAATTTAATTTCTGTCTATCCACACATATATTGCTAAATCTATTCTTGAAGCTGTGACATTGATAAGTACATATTTGCGTTTTGATTTAGGTATTCTAACTTTTGCCTTTAAATTTCTGTGTATCTGAATATAAGTAACTTTTATGAATCTTAATTTAATCAACCTTCTAAAATTTAGCACTTTTGCAGATGTGATGTTTTGCGTAACACTCGCTACATGGACTATTTATTATTTTTAAATACAAAAACGTTTTTAAAGAAAGTTCGTACTTTATGGCATAAGAAAAAAAAATGAGATTTTTTTGCTGTTTAATTTTAATTGAATTTTAATTAGATTGATCCTGAGCATATTGATGTAGTTTCAGAGAAAACATTTTTAATTTTTAAATCAATGAAAAATTGTCACCAAAGTATACCCCATGACGGGGTAAAATGAGTCATCATACAAAAATGAGATGAATTTAATTTTGAGGTAGACCTGATTCTAAGTATATTGGCATGTTTACTGAACTTGTTAGCTACAATAAACATGCACGAAAGTATCCTATCAAGCAATTTAATCTTCACACTTTAAAATGACGTAGCTCTAAGCTCTCTCCCTTTCCCAGATTAAAGTTTGCTCGTTTGAACAGCTTGCACACACTAAGTGAAATTACTGAAATTTCGTACTAAACTACTGCTTTGCACCTTTTACATTTCATAGAGCATATAATTTTAAATCATGTATCTATTTTTAACTCAAATTTCATGTAAAAAAAGTGAAAGTTGACGAAAAAAATAGGTTAATTTGAAAATATTTTAATATTTATTATATGAAATATTATCGAAATTCTTTTGTCTAAAACGTAACTATTTAAGAAGGAAACATTTACCAATGTTCAGAAACAAATTTTGTCAGTTACATTTTGATTAAAAAAAAGGAATAATAAGAAAAGAAAAAACACTCTATGTAATCTCAAAATGTATTATGTAGTGATACGTTTTGCAATTTGTGCTTACAAACCATAAGGATATGATTAAAATAAAGAGGGCAGCTTGCTTACACCATAAACATGAATAACATCAAGTATATTTTTTAATTCATCGACTCGAGAAGTTAGAAATAAAGATTTGACCAGTTTAAAAATTAGTAATTAATAAGTGACAGAATTTACATTGCATATAATAACACATAGACATGTTAAAATATTTAGATATGGCTACAGTTCATGGAATATGGTGCTTTCATGACATAGATAGGCTAATTTCATATGATTACTATAGTCTCACTTTGTCACTTGGCAATTCCGTGTTTTCTGCTCTGGACAGGTAAAGGGCAGTAAATGTTTTTTTTTTTTTTTTTTTTTTGTATAATTTTGTCATCTGTTGTAAGTTGGCTTTATTGTACAAGATTGCTTATTTGGTTTTCACTGAAAAAAAAGTTGAATTTCAACATTTCTCTAATGTTAGTATTGAATAAAAAACGGCTTTCTTCAAATATCTCGAAAGCTCATTTCTGCAGATACTGCCCCGTTTACCAGCACACGGAAGTACAGTTTATCAAAGCATTTTTCCCAAAGATGCAAAAAAAAAAAAAAAAAAAAAAAAAAATTTGACCTCTTGAATTCAAATTATGATTTTCGCAATCACGAGTGTGTGTGTATGTAGGCGTGTGTATTTATGTGTGTGTAGTGGGTATGTGTGTTTGTGTGTAGGGGGTATGTGTGTTTGTGTGTAGGGGGTATATGTATGTGTGTGTAGGCGTGTGTTTGGGTCTGTGTGCAGGTATGAGTGTGTGGGTAGTTGTGTGTAGGTGTATGTGTAGGTATCTGTATGTATGTGTACGTTCTGTATGTATGCGTGTGCGTATGTGTTTGAGTATGTGTATGTGTTGTGTGTATGTATGTGTATGTTTGTGTGTGTGTGTACGTGCGTGTATGCATGCGTGTAAGTGTAGGATATTGAGGTAAGTGTAGGATAAAGAACATCAATTACGGACAAGTGAACACAATAAGCAACCGTGGTCGCTCAAAAAAAGAATATATTTGGTCTTTGCCAAGCAATAATAAGGTATTCGAGGGCGAATGATTGGTATTAGTCTCACGCAACTTTGCGCACATCTCTTAACTTTTGTTGATTTTAAAGGTTAACATTTATTAATATAGAAATTACACTATTTTAATGTACAAACGTGCAAATTAAATTACACTTGTTTCGGGGTTACTAAGAACATCTTTATAAATAGAGATAGATACATGTGTTTCTGTCTTTTACATCATTCAAAAAGCTTTATTGGGCCTGACAGATTTCTTTTCCACGTTCTAGAGTTATTTGAGTTACCCTAATTTTGCTAACAGTTTAAAATTTCCCCGGAAAGTCGAGAAGAGATCAAAAAAAAGAAAAATTAGAAAAATTAGAGCAACAAATGTTAGTACACTCAACAATTTATAAATTCTGCTTCATGAATACTTTTATACAAAAAGAGAAAAATTAAATTGAAATATTTTTTAAATTTAAAGGATAGTATACTAATGTGTGTGATTTGCAAATGTCGGACTATATTTTCAATTCTAATAATTTTTCTGAATATAAATTATGTATGTAAGACATTGTTCACGTTCTTACGAGCAAACAATTGACGTAAGTAGGGAAAAAGCGGATCCGGAAATATCCCGCGTAATTGTTACGATTGTTTGCAGCGTTAGAAATTACTGCTGGTCCACTGGTCCCAGACCAGTGAGACCTTCCTGGGACCACCATTAAAAAAAATAATTGGTGGTCCCTGGGAGCACTTACTGTTGTATATTTTTTATCATACTCTGCTATAAAAAATTCAAAAGCTTTTGCCTAGCCAATGTTTAGTCAAACTGTTGGTTAACTTCTTTTACAATTTATTTTTCTTTTCAAAAGTTTTACGTAAGTTTAAATCATACATTTACATTTTATTCAATATTTATCACACTTAGAGGGGAAAATAACGTCCTGAAACTAAGTAAAAATGATCAAATTAAATTCAAATTTTTGGTAGCCTATTTTAATGGTTGTTTTAATGAAATTTGTTTTCATACTGTATACTTCGCAAATTTAAATGTTTATTGCCAAACTTTGCCAAACAAAAATCTTAAATTTTGAAACATTCAAGTATATTAAAAAATTCTCATCAGTATAAAAATGTGCTTAAATGTGTTTCGCATTGTTATTTAATATTATGTTTACCATTTTGAACAGTTAAGTGTTTTATTTAATGTTTAATCAATGAGCTAAAAATGAAAAAGTTACATTTAAAATAACTGAACAAATGCAATCAGCCTAAAGTGCAAATCATTTTTGATACAAACATATTTAGTGTTAAACCTAAAGCGGACCAGTGATGTTTTTTGAGGACCAGTAGGATTTTTTACTGATTTCTAACGCTGGTTTGATTGATTGGAATAATTTGCATCAATGAAAGCTTGATTGAGTGCAGCTATCAAGTTTAGGACGTCGTTTGCACGAAGCTCTCAACTTTGTGCGGTAATAAAGAGGTTTCATTTAATTTCGAAATGCGAGCATGAATGAATTTTCTGAAACTTGTGCTTTTAGCCGTTGCTTTTTTCACGATAGTATCTGCAGAAAGGAAAGCATTTCTGATTATTGTTATTATTACTATTTTGAATCGCAGAAAACAATGCATAACTAATGTAACCAAAAATTGAAAACCATTAGAAAAAAAAGAACTAAGAAGAAAAAAAATCAAAAAAGTTTTTAAAAGTTATTCTATTCCTCCTAACATTTTGCATTTGAATAATTCGAAGTACATTGTTCCAAGTGTACTGCAAGTAAACTGTCCCTGTTGCTCGAGTAATTCCACCCACGAAATGTATTTTCAAATGTTCTCAAACATCATATAACTGCCTGCTTCGAAAATACACTTCAATAAAAGACTTACCAATTACTTATTATTGTAGCCTGTTGTACTTTTCGTTTCATGCGTAAAATATTATTATTATTGTTATATTTTTCTTTTTTTTGAAAAAGACTTTCAAATTTAAGAAGTATATTAATTATTTAGTCTTGTGTATGCTGCTCTAGTCACCATGCTGATTATCTATGTTTTAGCGGGATGATTTGTTTACTGATAGTAAACAAATGCAGCCCTGCGCATGAAGAATCACCGGAAAAATATAAATATCTAAAAGATTAATTGATTAATTAACAAAAATGTCAGTTCAGCGTTGCTTATCCTTCATCATCGAATTGCAGAAGTATTCCTTTTTCGACCATATATATATATATATATATATATATATATATATATATATATATATATATATATATATATATATATATATATATATATATATATATATATATATATACTAAAAATAGCGGGATCCCCCCCCCCTCTTTGAAATGTAACCATATCCTAATCAGAAATTTTTTTCTGATTACGCCATTTCTGCCGTCCTCCCAATAATTAAAAATAAAATCAGCATGGTTCCACCTCTTGACTGTAAATATCCGATAACCGATATGTAATCATCCCTCCTCTCCCCTCAGCCGTTTTTTCCGGTACTACACCACAGTTTTACACTAAGCTTTTACCTCTTATATTTTTCTTTTTATATAATCATATCCTAACGCAAAAAATTGCATTCTTTAATTAAACTTCAGACAAGAAATGAATTAGCTTTATGAACGAAATAAGATTCGGACGTGGTAATTGAGAACATCGTTTTAAAAAAAAATATGAAGACAATCGTTTTTCCTGTTCAATTTATGATAAATTTTCGTTTCATTCATCAATTTTTCATGAATATAAATTCTGGGAACGCATATCCAAAAAACAAAACTTTGTTTCAAAAATTACCGCAGATCCGTTGGTACTGACTTTATTTTCTGTTCTGCTCAACCTTCGCGTCGGTACTGTTAAAGTGAGGTTTCGGCCGCCAGCTAATTTCTTTGATTGCTCTTCACGACGGGGGTCATTTAGGGGATCCTTTCCCTCCAGAACAATGACAGCTGTGACAGGTCACGTGTTCTTGCCTTACATCGATTACCGTCCACTCCATTGGTCGTTTAAATGTCAATCACTTGATTCAGGTTCACGCCCTTCGTTCAAGGAAGAAAGCCATTTACACCCTAACTTCAATGTTTTCTCTCACTGAAGAGCAGCCTTAAAGCATGCTTGGCGAGGAAGTCGAACGAAACGAAATACTTCACTGTTTCTTAGCTTGCAACCTGCAAAGACACGGGGATGGATTGAAGTCTCCGCAGATTGTACTAAATTCGCTTGTTTTTTTTACCTTTCGCTAATAAGTTTTCAAGTAATAGTATCGTAAAAATAAACGTAATTTTTAGATTACGTTTAAAAACTTGGATATACATTTCCTTCGATTTGAAGCTGCGAATGAATGGAACAAAATGAACAACAACTTTTTGCAAAGTATAAGCAAAAGAATTGGCTATTATACAGTTGTAAGCAGTGATGTTCCCATCAATTTTTTTGAGGGTATACTCCCAGTAATCCATTACGCGAACATTATAAATATGTGTATGCGATCATCTGCATAATATGTCATAATGTGAACATTTTTGAAGCTTGAGGGTATACGCTATGTGTCTAAATAGTTTTTGAGAGTATACGGCATATATGTCCTATAGGAATACCACTGGTTGTAAGTACAAATTAGACGGTTTTTTTTTTTTTTTTTTTAATTTCATGGCCTGAAAATAATTTTAAAAAAAAACTGATGTGGATAGTGACCAAAATGGTCACGCCTACTTCTTTCTCTATAACGCAGTTCAATTGACGGTTTTTATATCGTTCGTTATCATGTACGACATTTACGGCAAGTATCAGGTTTTAAAAATTTGAAATAGAATTTAAATATAGACAACTTCTCCATCGTTACAAGACAGTATATTACTGTCTTACTGTCTTTCCTACCAACGAAAATAGAAATTTGACATAAATATAAGAAAATGAAATGTACTTGACGTGCATCTTTTAATGCAAGTTAATTTTATCCAATTTTAATCCATGGCATGGTACTAAATCACCATGGAAAGTGCAAGCAGACACATTTTGTAAAGTTATTTATAATTAGCGAGCGTTTTCGACAAAATGTGTTTGCATACCTGAACACTTACAAAAATTTATAAAGTTAGTCTAAAAAGTTAGTTAGTTTATAACGATATAACACGTGATACCTTGATACGAAAATTACCGCCAGAAAATCCGTAAAACGGAATGCTAATATCTTTTTTTAACAATGATTGAATTCTTTATTTTCTGTACTGTGGACTATGTGTTTAGCTTTTGGGCCATTGAGGATGATTTTCAATTAATCTGAAAATGTTGTAATGGTGTCCAATAAGCATACTTTTCATATATTTGTGCATGATAAAAGCCATTGAATTTTACTCACGACTCTTTCTAGGCAGACATTTCATGATTTTTTTCCAGAATGAAATGTATGTGAAGAGTTTTTGAGTACTATAGCATGTTTTGATGTCTTGGGGTAAACAAAAACCTCAAGGTAACATTCTAAGCTAAGGTTCCGTATTCGAAGCATCACGTAAAAGGTTGTCCCACAAAATGTGCAAAAGACAATCATTTGTCTTTGCATTAAGACATTGGATGTACCGCCCGTCTGATTCAGCCGCAGACAACGTACCAGTGGACACGAGAGAACCCCGACAACATGCCTCATGCTTTTTCGTTTTTACTAGATGTGATTTTTTTCTGCAAATGCTCGACTTTCTTCGCTATTTACAGTCTATTGAGGACTAAAGCCTAAAAAGTGGTGTGATTGCAATTTTTTACCCTCATTTAGATAGAATTCATCCATTTAATTATATAAAAGATATGTTACATTGAGAAGCACCCGGGCGACGCCGGGTCGTAAGCTAGTAATACATATATTGCTTGTTGTCGAATGTCCATTATCGAGCGACTCTTTCGGATGATTTGAAAACCGAATAAAATTTGCTTTTCCGAGAAACTTGGTAATCAGTTAACCCCGTTTGATAATCAGCGTATACAAAATGTAGCGCAGTTACGGGTCCCAATGTTGAGAAATGGACCGTTGACCGATGCCAGCCCAAGTAGTTCCAGCAATTTTAAAAAAAATCATATAAATACAGCATCTCAATATAATGGCTCCAAAATTTTAAGTAAATAATGAACAACTAGTGCACTTTAAAAGATATCAGGAATACATTATCACAAGTTACGCACCTGAAATTAAATGATACGCACACAAGAACAGTTACAAATTTCATGCTTCTGGAATTTAAAAACATTAAACAATAATAATCTGCATTTTATGTCATTTTGACGTGAAAAGTCGGCCAAAGAATGAAAGCTAAAATTAAGACCACGCGACAAGTCTCAAAACTTCTTCCTAATGCTCTCAGAAACATTGCAACACAACTTCACCTCGTGCACTTACGATTATTGAATTTTCCCCCAAGTCAGTAAATGAAAAGAGAAAAATAAAAAAGAGCGACTCAAGAAAAAAATAAAATAAACATGAACTTCAACGCCACGAGAAAGTCACACTTGTACTTTTCTTATTGCGCCGAAAATGCAAATTCCTCTGGAAAACACAGAGAGAAATATTTTACCCTCCCTCCCTCCTTATATATTAGTCGGATATAAATATAAGTCATTTTCCATTTCTCTTAGCAACATCAGCAAAAAAGAAAAAAAAAGCAAAGCAATAAACAAGAACAAATGAGCCCATTAGTGCAGAACAAAAATCTTAAGTCCCAAATTTGTTTTCATTATATAAACGTCTTACTTCAGCAGCCGAAGCCATGCGAAAGAATCACGTGATAACTGAAAAATATTTATTCGAATATACAACCGTTCGAATGAATTTTTCAAAATGAAAAATAAATTCGAGAAATCGACCCGGATTCACAAACTAAGGGTGAGGCGCACCATCTCAAACGTTACGGAACATCCCCTGAGGGCCACCTAGAGTCAAAGTGGGCCCATTGCCAGTTTACTGGCCGCTACGCATAAACCTACGAAATTTAAACTGATTCGATTCCAAGCCGAGCTTCCCAAAGCCCGGGCCCATAGTTTCTAACGAACTAACATGGCCTCTTATCGAACCAGCATCCCCCAAAGATTGAAAACCCCAAATGAAGTCTAAAATCTGTTGAATTGACCCCCTAAAACAGGCTCAATCTATTATTTATCAATAATTACTCAATGCAAATTTTATAGGAAAACAACAAAAGCTAGGCCCACTTGAATGTAAAAACTAGATTTTTTCAAGGAAGGGGCGAGGGCAATTGCCCCGGAAATTGAAGTTTCATTGGCTACTCATGCGTCATGATCACTCAGGCTCTTTATTTTAAATTTTACTATAGAGGGGGAGCACGCAACGCATATTACCCTAAAAACAGCAAAAACTTCATGCATGTAATAATTTTTTAAAGCGAGGAGGGGGGTCACCCCATCTTGTCCCCTCAAATGACAGGCTTGATCGCTACACCCCCCCCCCCTCGTGCTCACCCCTGCAAAAACAACTCTAGCACTCAACTGTTATAAAAATCTTTAGGGTGTCCCCCCTCTCCCGCTTTGGCGCAGCCTCTCAGTTGTTACAGAGTATCCGTCCCCCAGGAAAAGAGCCCCCCCCCCTCCCCGAAAATTAATTCAAAAATATCTTTGTGAAAAAACCGTCCCAAAAAAATTCAATGGCATTGGCTATGCCACGGGTCCCCCCCCCCCCCTTCTGCATTTTTTTTTTCGAAAACCCTATAGAAGTCAACTCAATTTTGAAAAAGCTCAGAAAATGAATGCGCTGTCCGAGAACTCGATTCAAATTTCTTGAGATCTCAACTCAAAGTTCTCGAGAACTCGATTCAAACTTCTCGAGAACTCGATTCTAACATCTCAAGAAGTCGATTCGAAGTAATCGAGAAGTCAATCGCTCGATTTCGAAAGATCTCGATTGTCAATGGCTCGTGTGCTCGATTTCAAAAGATCTCAATTATCAATCACTCGAGTGACCGACTTGAAAAGATCTCGATTATCAATCACTCGATTATCAGAAGTACTCGATTCCCGAGATCTGGATTATGCCCATCACTAGTTTCAATCTTATCTCTTGATATATTTAAAGAGGGAGGAAATTTTCGCTGACAATTAAATGTCGGTGAATTGTACGGAAAGCTTTTTATCCAATATTCAGTACTTTTTCTCCTTCGAAAAAGTTCATAACAGTAATAATGCTGCTATAGTATAGTTGGGGCAAATTCAACCTGGTAGCATTGTGATGGCTACGCAGATCCTAATCACAGTATGACGACGTTGCCAGGTTAGGTTTGCCCATCAATGTATAGTAAATTATCTCTATTATATATCGATGTGTTTTTCTGAACTGTACTATTACTAATGTACCATTATTGTTTCATGCCGTTTAAATTTTTACATTTAAAATTCCTTATACTTCAAAACAACTTTTGGGGAATAAAACAGTACAAATCCTTCCAACAAGATCGTAAAATCTCTGCATAAGCTCCTGCTTGGAGCGTAGTAATATAATTGTTTAAAAAATGAAATAAGCACGCCCTTATAGCAAAATGAACTAAAAAGTAAAAAAATAATCTTTGAATTTTTAAATTGAAAAAAAATATCTTTGACAGCTGGAAAAGTATGGTCAGCAGCGAGAGGATGTCCAATAGTTAAGCATAACTTAGTTTTTTTTAATTACTTTAAAATAATAGGAATAAAACAATTGGTCAAGCAATTAACTTTAACGTTAAAAAAAGCGTGGGGGGGGCTTGATATCAGATGTCTTAGATTTCTCTTAGGCGTTAACGTTTTGCAATGATGCACAATAATTGCAAAAATGTAAATGGAGAGCACCCCACGCTTTTTTTACATTAAAGTTAATTGTTTGGTCAATCATTTTATTCCTATTATTTTAAATTAATTTTTAAAAAATAACTTATACTCAACTGTGGGACATCCTCTCGCTGCTTACTATACTTTACATTCAAATATTATTTTCTACTTTTTGTTCATTTTGCTACAAGAGCGTGTTTATTTAGTTTTTTTAATTTTTTTTAAGTCTTACTTGGTTATAAAAAAAATATTTATTTTGAAATACTTCAAGATTTTCTTTTTAATTTGTGAAGTTTCACGAAAAGCGACTAACATAGACCGTTACATAGATACACATGTGCAGGCGAAGCTGATAAAAGCGTGTTTAAAAAAATAAAATGCCGTTACAACCTATAATGTTTGAGAAAAATATGAGATACAAGTATGACGTCACCCCCGGCGTACGAAAAAATGCAGCATAAAATATCTACATTGCATATGCGTGCATAAATCGTGTTGGTTATCAACCTCACCCCGTTGGGTAATTTTTAAATTTAATGTACTCTGAAGCACAAAATTTGGTTGTGTAGAATAAATGCCACTGTTCTATCTCATTGGGGACATTAAAATGCCGCCAAACGTCCACTATTACTAGCTTTTCTCCCCCACTTGTCGTCGACCCAAATGAATTCTGTAAAAGATGTTTCTCTGCCAGTGCAGTGTTAGTGCAGAAAAAACAATCCCTTTCCGCTTCACTATCAACCTTTCAACGTTAGTGTAATGCAGTAAAAGCTCTTATTTACGCAAGGTTTTAATGAGGGTGTTTAATTCAGTCATAAGTGCTACTTTTAGTCACTGAAATTGATAGAATAAGCAAAAACAAACAAATAATAATAATGATAATAATAGTAATAATAATAACATGGAGCCAGAAAAGACTTATTTTCTCAACAGTATTTTTTTTTTAATTTTTTTTAATGTTCGATTTTGGAAATAAGGCGTGTTCTTTATGACGCCACAAGTGATGTACTTTGGAATGCTATTCCATTAGTGAACTGAACGTTTACGCATCGTCAAAAAAGAAAATGAAAAAGGTTACCAATAAACACTAATATTAATAGTACTCAAAATGAGAATTTTGAACAAAGGTTTTTCTGAAGTAAACATGAAATTCATTACTATCATCGTGTTATATTATTTTTATCTTTATCTAATGCCAAAATATTGTACGTTGCACTAATGGCATCAACAAATGGCATTTTATCACTTGTGATGTCATGCGCAAAAGCGTAAAAAATGAAACTGAATATGCGCACCGATTAAAATATTTTTTTAAATAATTTACTTTGTCAAATTATTTTAAAATGGTCAAATTCTATGTTTTTAAGCATGCTCTTTCAGAAAAAAATATACCTTTGAAAGTTCGGAAAAACAACCCAATTTTCGCGAGGCCGTTTTAATCACGATAATTTAAGCCTCGCGAAACATTATTGTTTTCAACTTTCGATTATGTTCAAACAAAATTCGCGAAATTTCAGCTTGCCACCAACTAACGAAAACCAACGAATCGATCGCAAAAATAACGGTTCGCGAAAATAAGTGCTTTTACAGTACTTAAAAGTAATTGTTTTTTAAGTGATTGACTTTTCATGACAGTATTATCAACGAAGAAAAACATGAAGCCTGAAGGCGTTCAAATACTATATGATGTGTATTCATTTTTCAGAATTACAAGGAACCCCGTTTATAGTGTAATAATAATAAAATGTGACAGTTTCTTTCGTATTACATATAATTTATATGTTTATTAGATAATAATATAGCGCTTCGGTAACAATTTTTTTTTTTTAAAGTTATGTACACTTTTTTAATATTAATTTGCTGAAAATATCTTTCAAGGGGTGAAAATTTATGAAATCATCATCAAATAATTTTTTTAGATTAATGTGTGATTCTTTCTTAAATCTTTCAATATATAATCTGTAACATGATTCAAAAAAGTGGCTTTAAATCCTAAAAACGTCCACGTGAAAGAGTGCGGTTGAAAGTAATTTTAATCAACTAATAAAGTAAGAGGGTTATAACTTGTGAACGTTGGAATCAATATCTGACAACATTAATTAGTTTAACTTCATTGAAAATATTTCAGAATAAAACTAAAGATTTGGTGTGTAAATATAAGGAAATGAAATCATTGGTACTATCATCAGAAATTCAGTCACACTATTGTGTTCTTGACAGTATTGAGTTCAGGGCCTGAACCTGATAACCGAATAGGCCGACCAAGGCCGTGGCAAAGGGCTCCCAATATTTAAGGGGCCCCAAATGGCAACAATTGTTTTAATCCATTGCTAAAGTTTGAATACAGGTAGCCCCAAAAATTTTTGGGCCTCGTGCTCCCTGATATTTTAATTGGGCCCTGATTGTGTGACTTGAGTATATTTACTGTATTAAACCTGACTGAAATGGCAAGTAAGAAATTTGAAATTTTTCAAGCCCTAATACTATCGTCTTTACAGATTTCATCAAATATTTTGAAACATTGCTTTTATCTCTTTAGGGGTATTTCGCATCAGTGACTCGGAACCATCCAGTGAAGGTAAGCACATTTTGCTGAATGGCTTTTATTTAGCAAATTTGGTTAACCGAAATGGCAACATAATAACTTAGTGAAATTATTATAGTTGGAGCGAAGCTAACCTGACACCATTGTGAAGGACACAGAAAACCTAACCATATTATTTATGGGTTCTCACCTGGGGAGGGAGTCATGGCGTAAACTGAGCGATTGAAATTTTTAGGAGGTTGTTTTGAGTGGTATTTTTCTCACTTGGGGGGGGGAGTGCCTTTGCTTTTGGGGGGAAAGGTCTTCGCAATATTTAGGGGTGTGTGTCCTTACTCTTAAGGGGTTGGGCACCCCTGTATTATTAGTATGCTCCCAGATTAGCTTTGACCCAAGTGCAGGTTGTGTCATCAGCTATATGAATATAGAAACTGAATTTCTTTAATTTAGCAAATTTTGTTTAACCGAAATGGTGTTATAACTTTTAGTGAAACCACTAAATTTTGACATTTAGCTATATATGAATAAATAAACACGGATGGCAAGTTTATTGATGTAATGTGAAATGTTTTAGCAATGAAATTTTTTGCGCGAGATACCGACTGAATTCTCAAAATCATGAAATTGTGAAAAACAAAAAGGAAAATCTCGAAACAATTTGAGAATAAATCAAAATGTAAATCATTGGAAACTCACTAATTCCTTTGGGTTTTAGGTTCAGTTTTGTACTTTATAATAGGTAGAACGAGGGTGAACAGTGGTGAATTTCTATAGGAGAAAAGTGCGGTGATAAAATTGAGATTTGAGATCGTTTATAATATTTAAAAATGAATTGAAGTAATTTAATGTCCCTAAGTTTGGCGTCGAAAAGGACCATACCAAACGGGCAATTTTAATTCAAGCATTTTTCATGAAATTTTATTTCTTTCCAGAAGACTTTCGATCATTTTTCCATTCGTTATTATTTTTTTCTTTACTAACAATCACGTGTTTTAAATGGAATTTTTCAGGCGAAACTCACATATTCATTGTCTGAAAAATTATTGTCTTTTATAGTTTGATAATGTGCTTCAATTATGACTCTATAGAGTGCAACTGTTCAGACCGAAGCGATGAAAAAAAAAACGTATGGACCAAAACATTTGGCAGAATCATTTTCATCGCTAAATTATGACACGGCAAATTTTACGTGCTTAGTTTGTAAATGCAAATGGTACCGCTGAAATTAGTTGCAGCTTTACTTGAGCAACATTATACGCTCATTTTTTGTTTGCATGCTCATTAGAAGCTCTTAATTCTATCGTTTAGTTTTCCCATACTGAAGGTGTGCTGTATGAAATTTCATCATAGTAATACTTTCGTTGAAATTACAAAAAAATACATAAATGAAACTAAACTGTAAATGACCTTCGATAATATTAGTGGAAGAGAGAGATTCAGAGTTCTCCCCCGGAAAATTTTCAGAACTGAAGTCCGAAACAATTGTAATCAACATGCATGAACCAAGATACATGGTAAAGGGTAAATTATAAACATCAATCGTCCCCTCCCTTGAAAAATTTCCGAATCCGCCCTTGATTCACTCCCATTGTGACAGAAGCAAAATGAGTCTGTCGTAATGGTATTGCTATGGTTATCAAACTAGAACAGATACATTCTCTGTTCTAGTGACGTCATGGTGCAATCAACAAACCACAGTCTTCTAAAGTAAGAAATAACAACGTCAAAAATCACAAATTGCAGATTACTGCAAGCACGTGTTTCAGCGTTACAAGGAACGTCTTTTTCAATGCAAAAGAAATGAACTAATGGATGAAAATACATCCGACCATTTAGCTTTTGTCGGATGTCTTTTAATCCATAAACTCATTTCTTTTGCATTTAAAGGGCGTTCCTTGTAACGCTGAAACTCGTGTCTGCAGTAAACTGCAAGTTATGATTTTTGACGCTGTTATTTCTCTCTTTACTTTTCAGCACAAAAGTATTTATTTACCTTATCTCACAGTCTTCTGATCTTAAGTAATTTAGAATGACGGTAAAAAAATGCCAACTGCTTAGTAGGAAAGCGTGATAATAAAATTATGTAGAACCATGCTGAAACTCTTCAACGATTTTTAAAAATTTAAAGAAGTTAGGATTGTTTAATGTGCCATGATACTTTGCTGATACTTTTTATTCGCTTCGTGATGGGTAGATATAAAGTTTCATGAAAAAATGTTTTCAGAAATTTTCATCTTTTGCAATGAATATTATCATTTTCTTTTCTGTCATATAAAAGTGGTGTTTATTCTTTCTTTCTTTTTTTTCCCTTGGAAATTGCTTTCAGATTGCAAAATATTATTTGAATATTATTTCTCTTTAAAGGGTGTTTTCGGTTATTATGAATGATTAGCCTTATATCACATCTAGCTTAGGAAGTTCTTTTCCAAAGATATTCAAATGAGTTCATTTAGAATGTTTTCATTTTCATTTTGTCTGCTTTTCTTTTCTTTTTTTTTAACGCAAACATTTTTTTTTTGTTGTTATAACAATGCGCATATGAATTATGGTGCAATTCATAGTAATAAATAATACAATTTATTAAGTACTGTAGTGGTAACCGCACGGCTTTGCCCGTAATAGAAAAATTAAACAGTTTTTTGGTTCGCCTGTATATTTACAAATAATGTGTTGTGAATTTTCTCGCCAATTGGCTTGTGACCATGCTACGGTTCCACGTTATGATAATTTCGTAATTTACTCGTCCATCTTATGGTAATTTTGTTCTTAAAATTGGAATAGAAAAAGAACCACATCAAATTTTCGAAAAATCGCTTGAAGGTGCACCCCCCCCCCCCCCATGCTGCAAACTAACTTTGTGCCAAATTTCATGAAAATCGGCCGAACGGTCTAGGCGCTATGCGCATCACAGAGATCCTGACAGACAGAGAGAGATCCGGAAAGACAGAAAGACTTTCAGCTTTATTAATAGTAAAGATTGCGATTAATTAATATAAAATATTACTATTAAAAATTACGAATATTTAAAAATAATACGATTTGTTGGTGTTCTTTTCGGGGATATTTAGTTCAGATAAGCAAACTAAAAAGATAGTCTGAAGTTTATATAAAACTAGTATAACTTTTAAAAGCACGCAGCAAAATCAAATTTTGAGCATAAGAATGCGAAAAGGAAAAAAAAAAGTTTCAACGTAAAATTAAAAAAAAAAAAAATTAAACATGGCTTTAATCCACGATTTCGGACACTTCAAATTTTCAGAAATTTTGAGTGTTTTACTGTTTGGATGCAGCTCTTTAATTGTTTACTTATTTTTAAATTTACGAGCTGGAAATAAACAAGTCTCCTGAAGTAGTATTTCGTTTGTAATTTGCTCTTTTCCAGTTGAGAAACACAGAAGGCTGCCTGAGCCCAAACTGGAAATTCCCCATTACGGACGACAGCGCAGCGACAGCGGGTCTCAAATGTCCAAAAAGGCCTTTTGGCCCCTCGTGGCGGTCTCCCAGATCTTCGGAGTGGCCTGCGTCGGATTGGTCATCACGTGGGTTAAAAAGTACTCTGGAGGCTTTTCGTGGAGTGATGCAAACCTTCAATTCAATTACCATCCTGTGCTGATGGTTTTAGGACTCATATTTCTTTATGGAGACGGTGAGTATAATAAATGCGGACAAAATCTTTTAATGATTTTTTCTGATAATTTAATTAATATTAACAAAGCGGAAATTCGGAATTGGGTGAAATCAGTATTTAACTCATTGTTCTTGTTTTTTTACTTCTTTTTACATAGTAAAGAAAGAATTGTAGGTATTCGCGAAAAAAAATTCACTCAAATTTTCACTTAATTTGTACTTGGTTCAGCCCCGAATAAATGTTGAGTTGTTTTTTCGGCCTGACCACACGTGCATATATACCTAAGAACATATAGATGCCCAAAATATCCATTTTGACGATGCCCGAGTCAATTACAACGAGTTTTCTCGGGACGTCCATGTGTACGTATGTATGTTTGTGCGTATGTATCTCGCCTAACTCAAAAACGGTACGCCGTAGAAAGTAGAACTTGGATACGCGTAGTTTTCTAGTGGGATCTAGTTGAGCACCTTTCCTTTTGGATGCATTCGGATGTTCCAAAATGGGTCTTTTGCACCTTTTTAGGGGGGAAACCAGTGTTTACTTCAATGCAAACTCAAGTGATGTTATAATTTGGCGGATATTTAGCAATATACCACCAAGGCGTAATAGGAAGTCATGTGATGCACACATCAGCTTGTTTTAAGTAATGGACAAAAATTTTAATCATTCATCCTTTTCTTCAACAACAAAACACCTTTTAGCTACGCGTCACTTTCTCACTGAACTCTCCAAAAAGAGGTAAACATTATCAACGTCATAGCTCAACTTAAAAGATCCGCACTATACCTCTAAAGATCGAGGTATTTATATCACAAGCCACATTAAATAATTGATATTTATATTGTAATACTTTCCAAAAACAGTTTTTGTTCTTATGAAATGAAAAAGTTCTTATTACTAACATTTCGTCTATTAATTGCTCCAATTGATTTTCATTGCTGCAATTTGCGTACTTAATCTTATGAATATTTTGACTGAAAATATTTCGTGCAATTTGTCTATAGTTGGGGCAAACCTAAACTGGCAGCATTGTGAAGGCCACCCAGATCATAACCGCAGCATTACAACGCTACTAGGTTAGGCTTGCCCCAATTATAGTGCATACGGAGCAAACAGGGCCGATCCTAGCAGGTGTGCAGAGTGTGTACCGCACAAGGGGCGGCCGCAGGCCGCATCATGTAGTTCTTGTAAGCAAGAAAAATTCCTCAAGAATTTCTTACAAGATAATTTGTTATAAGTCAAATAAATATGCTGAATTTTAAATGTTCAATTATCAAAGTAAGTGTCGAATTCCTGACAGCATAGCATAGTTTAAGAAAAATAGAATGTTTGGGAACATTGTGTTGGTTTATTGTCCATTAATATTTACTCTTTAGACAAATGCTTCATTTGGCTGCAAAATTTGTGACAGAACCGGTAATCAGGCATGGATACGGGGAGGGAAAATAGCCCTTCCTGAAGCATGAAAGGGTGCCTTCTAAAAGGAGCACCGAGGGCGGCCACTAATGTTAACCCCCCAAGCTTTTATAGACTTAAACAATGAAGGCATATTTTATTTATATATAAAAAAAGCTATACTGATTAGATACTCTCGCAGGCATTTCAAACAACGAATTCTGTGCTCAACAATCGTGGATACGTGGAAAGAAAGTGGAAAATTGCGACAACTTTGCGAGTCAAACACATGAATGACGAACTAAAATTTTGTAATTTCCCCCCTTTACGGCAATTTTTCTTATTATGTTCCCGAATGAATTGCCCAGTTTCAGATCAGGTAGGAGGACAGGGCTCTTGCCCCGGGTAGCAAATTTAAACGAAGCTCCAAAAGGATGCCATGACCTCCTTGACGAGACTAAAGAAGGCTTAAAATTGCGTTTCTAGGACTTTAATTTCGGAAAATTTCGCTGGTTGAACCACTGATCTTAGATCTCTGATTCACAATTAAAATTATTTATTAAGTCTTTGATTCACCCCTTCCACCTAAACTTAATCAAAGATAGCCTATAAATGTTGGCTCCAAAATCGAAAATGTGTTTTTAGAGGACTTCCTACTGTCATCAAAAATTGCTTAATTACATTTTTCGGATTTCTTTTTCCGAAATTTTTGCGATGTACTTTTTACTACCAAAGACAGTCTCAATTAGCGCCTTTAGAGAAGCCCCTAATCCCACCCCCTCTCACTTAATTTATTGAAAAACAAACTAAAATTGCGTTTTTCAAACACCAGTTTCAAGAACTTTCGGGGAAGGACCCCGGATCCCCCTTTTCTCCAATGCAATCACTATAACCCAAAATTTCGTTTTTAGACGGTTCCGTGTAAGCACAGATCCCTTCCTGCCTAAACTAGCCTGAAATTGACTTCAGTTTCAAAAAACAGTTCGTGAGGGCACACCAACCCCCCCCCCCCCCCCCCCGTTCTTAGTCCCATCGTAATCAAACAATGCCTAAAATACGTTTTTGAGACTTCAATTTCTAAAAAAATCCGGAAAAGAATTGCTTGGCTTATGTAACTTTCTACCGCGCTAGGGCATACCCATCAATCGTCGAGGTGAGTTGGACAAAAGTCTATAGTTGTATTTTTCCGATATTAATATCGAAAAACATCCGTTAAGATCCGCCGAAGCGTCCCAGTTTCGTTAACGTCACCAAAGATAGTATGTAAAATTGCGCTTTTAGAAACATCCGCTTGGGAACCCCAAACCCTTCCTTCTAAAAAATAGCATATAATGGATTTTAGTTCTGAAAAATATTTCGGTACGGAATATTTTCACGTTGCCCCTATTGTTTTCAAATTTTGCCAAAAATGGGTTTTTGAAACAATAGTGCCGAGAAATTACCGGAGGAAAGCCGTTAGATCCACTACCGTCACCAAAGACAGCCTAAATTTGCGAACTTCAATTTCGAAAACTTTTGATGGGAGATGATTGAATCTCACTCCCTCTAGCAACGTCAACAAAGGTAACCCAAAATTGCGTGTTTAAAACTTCAGTTTCGGAAAATTTTCGGGAAGAGCGCCGATCCTTCCTACGCTACGGTCACAAAAATAGCTTCAAACTGATTTCAATTTCGAAAGAATTTTAGGAAAGAACTCCAACATTACTATTACCTGGAAGTCTCGAAAAAGTTTCTAAAATTGCGTTATTTGACTTCAATTTCGAAAATTTCTCCATGCACCCTGAATATACCCGACTCTTTTACCCTTGCAACCGAACACAATCAAAAATTAACTAAAACTATTTTTCATACGCCAATTTCGATAATTTTCTCGGAGCAATCCCTCCCCCCTTTCCGCTTCCCCCTCCTCCGTCCTTCCTCTGATGTCACCGAAGACAGACTATTAAATGCGTTTTTAAGACTAGTAAATTTCGGTATCTATTACTTTCTTCAAAGGTATAAATTGTACCTAAAGAGTTTCTTACTACAAAATTTTACTTACAAAAGTTCATCATTCTTTTTTTTTTTCCTTTCTTTTTTAAATTAGAACTTGGTACAGAAATTTGAAGAAAGATTTATATAGACGTTAAAAATTCGTCAAAATATGCAAATTACTCTTGAGGGGCGGCCCATCAGGTCTTTGCACGCGGGCGGCCCACACCCTAGGATCGGCCCTGGGAGCAAAGTGAACACTTTATTTAAAATCAAGAACTATTTTGTTGAAATTTTGTAGCTAAAATTAGATATTTTACTAGTCGTTGATTGATTTGTTTTTAATTTTCCTTCCAGCAATTTTAGTGTACAGAGTATTCGCATTTCTGCCTAAGCCTTTACTGAAGATTATCCATGGCTTGCTGCATGTGGCGGCCATCATACTGGCTGCCATCGGTTTGGCCGCCGTGTTCTGGAATCATCGAAGAACCCTCAAACCTGACCTGTATTCCATTCACAGCTGGATTGGATTGGCTACCTACATCATGTTTTGCTTGCAGGTTAGTCTTAAAAATAAAATTTGCATTTTAGCTTGCTGAAAAAAGTTTTCCGGCATCCATTCTAGAGCGTCGGTTAAGAGTAGAACCAAAACAAAATGCACAAATCTTTTTTTTTTTTCTTTTCATTACCATTGTAACGGAAACGCCGACAAACAACGGCAACTTGTAATAAAACTAATTTTATAATGAACGCTGATTCATTACAAATTTGGTTCACTGTACCCTTGGCCTGGTTTACTGAACCACATGGTTTGATTCACTTTACCCTTTGCCTGATTCATGGTACCACTTAAACCAAGTGGTTTACTGTCCCCTTGTTTGGCATCCTCTTGGGTTAACTTCCAAGGGGATAATACCAATAATATTCTACTGGAGGGGCCAATGATAAGAGTCTATCCAGTGGTAGGGTTACTATAAAAGACAATTTACTGCTTGGATTTAGAGATAATTCAAGCAGTAAAACGTCTGTATTTTTCGTACAGAGAATTCTAAAGAAACCATTCATTAAACATTGAGAAGTGGAAAAAATTGAAAATGCGAATGTTGTGCAATGGATCATTCAAATTACGATGGTTATGCAATAACATAGCATGCCATTTTCGGTTTACAAAATTATTTTTATGTTAGATAACACTGGTAAACAAAGATTTTGTTAAATGAAACATTTATATTGTTTCTATGGCAATTTTTGACGCTGATTCCAAATATTCAATCAGAACTTTTCCATCACCCACAGTTTTTGTGTAATCATTGGTTTTAAGTGATTTTTCCCGTCTATTCCTATATCACATAATGATAAAAACTCATAATTAACAATTAAAATCTTGTCATAAAGATTAGAAATGTAGAAATAGATAGTCAAATTTGTGCTAGTACTGCAGTGGAAACATGGTGGTCAATCTTAATGGCACCCATTTTCGTGATATACGCTACCTGAATTAAATCATTTGTTTGTTTTTACAGTTGAATGCAATCATAAAGAACTCATAAATTTTTACTCTAAGGAAAATGCTTTAGAGTATACTGTAATAGTATTGACTATAATGGATATGTTCGTATTTTAATATCAAACTTGGTTTTAATTCTTTAGAAACTAGATTACAAGCCATAATATTGCATGATAGAAACACGTTGCCTTCGGTATCACTAGCATATTCCGTCAAAATGAAGGAAACATCTGGAGATTTGTAACTTTTTTTAGATAAAATTTTTGTACAACACTTATGGGACAATTATTTCTGGCCTAAAAATGAATTAAAGAAATTTTATGAACTGCTTGGTTTTAACACAATGCCGTATTCTCTTCTACAAATGGAAAAGCAATGGCAAGAAGAATTTAAAGAAAAAAAAAAGTCTGGACCTGTGTTATTCCATGGGCTGTTTATATTAAATTAGGCCTTTGAAAACTAGTAGAGACTTTGTAACACTGCTGCTGAATTTGAATACTTAAAACCGGAATTGCTATGTATTTTATTGGTGTAAAGCTAAACATTAGTGTGGTTCAAAAATACATGTAAAAAAAAGTTTCTCCTAGATAACAGGACACCCCTCAATATTTTTAGAATTATGGATAGTAATATACTGGAAGAATTTTAGCTTCCTACTTCAACTGGAAGAGGGTGCTCAACCCAATCTCCCAAACATCATAAGTATGGGGAGGGGGTTAAAAAATACATTGAACTGAAAAACAATGCTACATAGCGTAATATACACGAGTAATATGCATATACATTGCAATAAAATAATTATTTACAAAAAAAAAAAAAAAAAAGAACAGCAGAGGAAATTAAGTATTTCTAAATTTGTGACATTTTCTATGCTACGGCTGATGTTAAATCAAGGGGTTATTGAGCACCGTCTTAAAATTTGAGTAAGAAGCTAAAACTTTTACAGCATAATACTATTAGTAAGTTTAAAAAAAATAGGGGGTGTCCTGGACTCTAGCTGAAAAAAAGTTTTTTTTGCGCCACCCTATTAAACATCTTTGGAGGACCCCCCCCCCCCCCCCCCCCCCCCCGAATTATCCAAGTGAATAAATTTTTGAATAATGCTAGAAACTTAATAGGAATATTCCTGATGCCAAATACAGAAAGAAAGGAACTATAGCTAAAATTTTGATCATCATTTTAGTGTTAATCTTGTATGTGAATATGCGCATTTCTTTCAAACTTCAGTCTAATGTTACAAAAAATCTGTGGGTGGTCGAGAAAAACTGTTTGCATATTTGAATTCAGCGCATCATTTTACACTAAGATCAGGTATTTTTCTAATTGTAATTTAAAAAAAGCTATATATATATATATATATATATATATATATATATATATATATATATATATATATATATATATATATATATATATATATATATATATATATATATATATATATATATATATATATATATATATTGTAGACTAGTGTAAATAAAAGAATTTGTCGTCAGTTACTGCGATACAAATGTCAAACTTGATATCATGCCACCATGATGAGGGTAAAAAATACTGTGTTAGTTCGGTCTGGTATTTCAGTACAACCTGCAAAACAAAATTTATAAATGTAAAAAAAATAATAATAATAATAAAAATATCATGCATGCTTTGTAACCTGTCAACACACACTTTTATGAAGAAAGTACGGCCAGAAACTTGATACCAACAACAATGCATCGTGAACAGTTATAATGTTTGGTAGCCTTAAAATCAATTTTTGCTGTCATTACTGCAGACTAACTAACAATTAATTATTAATACGAAGTTTGAGAGAGTTTTAGGAAATTAATTTCTGGCCATTTGCTCAGAATTACAATAGCCGAATGAAGAGAACCGGTTGTTTTGGAAGGTTGCAGAAGATAGTTTTCGATTCGTGACGTAATGCATAATAACGGCCACATTCATGAGCTTCGTGAGCTTAATATGGCACACGGGCCGTAGGTTGGGAATCACTGATATAGATAGACAAGTATATATATACTTGTCTATCTATATCTATATCTTTCTATACATAAAGATATATATAAAAAGGAGAGCGATGGATGAAAATAGATTGAAGAGCGAGAGAAAGATAAAAAGAGACAGAGATGACCAGATAAAGATAGATACATAGATAGATAGAGATAAACGTTAAATGCGTGTAATGTATAGAGAAAGAAAGATGTATGAAAGGAGGATATAACTGAACAGACGAAGGCTGAAAAAAAAAATTCAAAACTTTTTTTAAGCACATTTTTTAAAACACATTCTTTATCAAGGTGAAAATTTTCAATTCTTCTTTTCAACATTCAAGAGAATGTTTATAATTCTGGAATCCCTTCTTTCGTTTCGTACCTGAACACTGTTAATTTACAACTTTGACTTCCTTCTTTCTTTTTTCAAGACAACGAACGTAATTTTAAATTTCTGAAAACATCAATTTTTATTTAAGATCTGAAAATAAAATTAGCAAAAATATCAAATGAAGATTTTACTTGTGAACTGTTAAGTTTCATTGTAACGTATCTAACTTTACGTTTTAATACAATGCATTTGAGAAATATAGCATCTAGAAACAAACGGGTGTGTAAGTGCAAAAATTAAAAGGTTTGAGATAACCAGTGCAAATGGTAGGAGAAGCTCTTATATGGTGCCGGGGGAAACGATATTAATATTAGTCCTGAAAGGTGCTGCAGGACAGCACTGTTTAAAATAACCATTCGATTAAAGCATGAAAATGGTTTGAACTTTGTTCACGCTTTACTCAGAACTTTAAAATGCTCAAATATCCGTTTGTTTCTCACTGTCTCAAAAGCTGAAGTATGTTCCTGTCAGTAATTTCCGGAATTCTTTCCAGTACATCGCAGGCTTTCTGGCATTTTTCCTTCCTATGACTCCTGTAAACGTGCGAGCTTTCATTCTACCCTTTCATCAGTTCTTCGGGACTGGAATTTTCGCCATGGCCATTGCATCAGCACTCATGGGCATCACAGAAAAACTCCTCTGGACTCCGTGAGTATTGGTCCTTTCATTCAGCAATAAGTTCATTCTCGGTGAAAAATGAGTTACAGTCACTCAGGATTACAGTAGAACCTCGTTTATCCGGACTTGGTTTATCCAGATCTCCGGTTATCCGGATCGAATATGTTGACTTATAAAAAGAAATTATGTTGACATAGTTAACTTTAAATTATGATGGCAAGAACGTTTTCTAAAGTACACCAAACATTCTCTTTTATTATGATTTAATGCACATCTCCTGCATGGATTGTACAACAAATTACGGTAATCTAACAAATACCACTGCAACCATAGGCTGCTGGTGCTCGCAAAAATTGGGGGGTCAAAGGAGATGCGGGGGGCATCAGGCTTGGTGGGTGGTGCCCCTACAGCTGACCCTTTTTTATGAATTGAAGTTCAACGTTATTATTGATTAACTGACCTGTGAACAATTAGGGGCGCGAGCTTAAAAAATCGGAATGGGTGGCCACAGTAGATTAATTTCTTCCAATTTTAAGCTCCAATTCACTTTTTATGGAATAATAACTTGAGAAAAAACGTAAAACCCACACTCACAACTCGGTTATTAATTCTTTAAACATGTGAAAGGTTCCCTTTTATCATCTTTTGATCGATTTTTATTTTAAATTTGTGGGGAGACTCAGCAAAAGAAAAGGTGATTTGAAACCAATTTACATTACATTTGCATTATTTTTGCTGTAAAAAAGTCAAATATTTCGGGATACAGCCCTCCCTCCTCTCATTCCCCCTCTCAGCAACAAACACTATCATTGACATAAAACTGAAGAAAAACTTCTAAAGCAGGGCCGACGAAAGGTCCTGTCATCCGAAACTAGGGGCCCAGTCCTTTTTAGGGCCGACTTGGAATAGGAGTAGTATAAATTTTATAACTTTTATAGGTGAAGGGGGGTACTGGTGACCAAAATGACGAGAGGCTCGCCTTGGCTCTTGGAGCCCCCCTAATTTTAGTCAGGGTTCGAATACTTTTGAAACTTTTCATCGAGGCAAAGAAAATCCTACTCCATACTAATTTTTGTTTTCATTTCAATTTTTAAATAATATAAAAAAAACACATGGGCATAATTGTATTTAAAAATCTATGAGATAAATTTTGAAGTCTCGAGTCTTTAGTTAGGTTCATGCAGAGAGCAACTTGCGATAAGAGGTACATATATAACTTTTCACAAGTAGAAATAATAGAAATGAACCCATTCGGGAAAAAAAACGGAAAAAGTTTACTTTTCCCCAACTTTTCCGGAGTTTTTTACAACCGTTCCCATCTCTATTCCTAAGGTATTTTTTTTTTTATCATTTTTAATGTTTTTTCGCAATCGTGAACATCCCCCCCCCCTAATGTTGTTTTTTCTTCTTTATTGTTCATACATTTAAAAGGTATACCTTTCATTCCTACGGTCTCTATTATTATTATATTTCTTCTACACAAGCGAAAACATTTTATTCCAAACGTTGCTTCTCTTCCTTATGCTTTCCACAAAATGTAAAGTTTTGTTTCGTGTTTCAGAAACTACTCAGCTGGTGCTCCTGCCGGCCTCATTGGAAACTCCTTGGGAGTGCTTCTTGTTGCATTTGGTTTCATTGTTGTGTATCTAGTAACAAACTCTTCTTATAAAAGAAAAACCGCTGCCCTCCGAGATACCAGCGCCCGTCAACTAAGCCGACTCATTCACTAAAGTCACCGCCATAAGACAGACGACAGTTTATATATGCTATAGGAGTTTATCGATGATGCACCATTTCATGTTTCATGTACATAAACTTTTCAATCATGAATAAATTATTTTTATATTATTGTAACACAAAAAATCATTTCATTATTTTAGTCTGTATTTAATTTTTTCAAAGTGATTGCATATAACTTCAATGCCCAAAATTCGCAGAATTTCCTATTTTTAGAAACTTTATTTTTCACTTTCTGTATCTGGAAACTTAAGTACTACAAAAAAATTTAAAATGCACTTTAAGAGCCGCATTGTTACATACGTGATAAAGTAGAATCTTTCCACGCCATGGACCGGGTTCAAATCCCAGTCGTGGGGAACGTGGGATCGGGTAGCCGATGAGAGGCCATGTCAGCTTAGTTAGAAACTGGGGACCTGTGCCTTAAGGGGGCTGGGAATCGGAGTAGCATAAATTTGACAAGTTTTATGGGGGGGGGGGGGGGGACACTGTAAAAAAATGGACAAGGGGCTCGCCTTGGCTCTCTGCTGCCCTGCGTGGATGGATGTCACATGACTGCTAAAGCATATCTTACCAGCGTGTCTTTTTAGTTCCGAATCTTCTTTATGCTGTAGGCGCGGTCTATTTAGCAGAAATATAAATGTACGAGGTATTCAGTCAGTCAATGGGTTATTATATGTAAAATAAATTTTTCACCCTAAGTTTTTACTCAGGGGCGTGTACGGGGGGGGGGGAGAGAGAAGGGACACCTGTTGGCCCGAGCCTGAAGGGGGGCCCAATATTTTCAAAACTAGGGATGAAGCATAGAGGTAAACAATAAGGATGGGGGCCCGGAAATGTAACTTGTGACGGGCCTCATCAAATCTTCAGTGCACGCTCCTGGCT